>NC_088867.1:50025966-50325966 GCF_032884065.1 Artemia franciscana
GAGTACATAATGAGTCGGAAATAATAGGCTTGAGACTGTCTGTGCAGAATTTCGACTCTTGTTGATAGAAGAGCATCGCCACGTGCTGAAAAACCTGTTGTAACCAAGATAGGCCCAGGATTGCACGAAGCCTCAATTCATATTGGAGGTCCCAGGGACTTCTTCTATCCGGTTCTAAGAAAGCTTAAGCACAGCATAATCACCAGATAAAATTTCTTAAGTTTCTTAGTCAGACATGATTCTTGAACGCGAAAGCTCTTTTTCAAGTTCTTTTATTCAATAAATGTAAAAACACTATAATCCAAAAATCACAAAGGGCCCAGAGGCCCGTTAACTGGAAAAAAACTTAAACAACATATTAATCATTTGAGAACTGAACTAGGACTAGACAAAAATTAATAAAAATTACAGCTCATACGAATGCTCACACGAAGACAACCACTCTCCACATCACCTAATACTAACAAATCATGCCTTATCATCGACATAAAGAACCAACGCTAAAACAAACCAATAAAAATTCAATTTAAAGCTACAATATTTAGAAAATATTTCAATCATCTATTTTTCTCCAACGGAAATCTTTTTATATTTTTTTTTCGAGAGAACCAAGGGTATGGGAATTCCTTACCTAACAGAAATAGAATTCCAGGGATGCCCCACGGCAACGGCAAACCAAAGTCTGAACGCACTGAAGGGGTGGAGGGGACCAGTATATCCTCCTGATTTCAAACTCTGTATGGGTTGACTTCACTCACTCATTGAAACATGCCAGAAAAACATTCTGGGAGGGCCGTGGAATACAGCAAAAGTGTATTGATATCCTTCAGCTTTAAGAGCTGGACAGAAGCATAAGTGGTGGACTGGAGGACTTTAATGCTTTCAGCTGGAGAATACGGATGGGCGATAGTAGAGATGGAAAAGTAGACATCCAAGCAGATGAGCAATAATATAGATAAGGACAAATAAGAGAGAAGTATAAAAGAGAGAGAATCAAAAAACGATTTTTTTTTTTTTAGTTTTCTTATGATCACAAGTCCTCCTAAAACTTTGATTCTTATCATCTGAATATGCTGCTTGAATGTTAGATTTTCGTCCAGAAGAAGTTCAAGGAATCACACATATCGGTCAGGTGGGTGGCATATAGGACCTCTTGAAGTAAAATGCTCCATGACGGTAGGGCAGCTCTTACCTATACGAGAAAAAATAAGTAGGTGTGACCTTTTTACATTGATAGCTAAACGGTTACTATCAAAACCAATGATAAACTTTCTCAGTCATCGTTTATAACTTTGGCATAAGGGATTCTTCATCTGTAGCCGATGCACCTAATGTACAGCCATCAGCATATGCGATTAATTCTTCATGTTTATGGGATGGAGCTATTGGTGCGATTCGGGAATCATATTTATGACTCTATCCACAGCAGAGATTTGGTGCTGCGGTAGTAAAAAGCCGATAGAGGTCATTGATATAAATGAGGAAAAGTGAAGGCCCAAGAATTGAACCTTCGGGAACTCCATAATTAACTGGAACTTGGACATCTGAAGCTTCAGTGGTAATAGAACAGCCAGTGAGGCATGAAGAAAACCCTGACAGTTGCTCCCCACAATTCCGTGATGAGACAGCTTATTTATAAGGATCTCGTGGGTCAGACTGTCAAAAGCTTTCCTCACATCAAGGAAAATGACTGCTATATGAGACCAGAATCCAATGACTGCCGTATGAACTGAAGAAACCAATTGCATGGATGTTCCGTTGAATTCTTTGCACGAAATCCAAATTGATGTTTGTAGAAAAACTGTTTAGTGTCGAAATAACTCATTAGTTGCTTCGCATTGGTTTTTCAACATTTTAGAAAAAATGGATAGGAGAAACATTGGCCTGTAATTCCTTGGATCCTCACGATCACCTCCTTTAAAAAGAGATATCACTCGTGCCAACTTGAGTAACTGAGGGAAAACTTATAATTGGAATGACTTATTAACCAAATAACACAGCGGCTTTATAATTATGGAAGAATGAACTTAATGACTTTAGCAGGAATTTAGTCGAAACCGGCAGAAGAATTCTTGAGGAATAAAATTATGTTTGCTAATTCCTGCTCTTGACTAGCTCAAGAACCATTGATTTAGAGCACGGAGGACCAAGAAACTGTTTCCAAGACTGGGCCTTAGAAGAAGGAGGCACATCTTCCGCTGCTTTTTCCCCACCTCAGCAAAAATTTCGTCAGCTGATGTCAAACTTGGTCTTCATCTGTAATGAACTTATCATCTATTTTCAGGGATTTGGGGCAATCTATTGTTTTTGTTGATTTACGTGTAGCCTCTTTTATCACATCCCCCGTCTTCTTAATATTATTTCCAGAATCTACAAGTCTCCAAGTAAAATATGCCACTTCAGGTTTGCGTTACAGTGAATTTTAGCATATTTCGGTATAGCTTAAATGTCTCTTACTTTTCCTTGCTTGGTCTTTTGCTATACGCTTTCCAAAGATTTCGCTTTCTTTTTATTGACGTTAGAATTCCACTTGTGGTCCACGGGACTATGGGTGTTGATCTTATTAGACAAACTAGTCGGAGAGAACAGCCAAGAAAATCGGTTTCTGGAATGTTGGAACTATGAGTCAGTTATCGAAGACTGAGCAAGTGCTCAGAGAGATGAAACAGTAAAATATTGACATACTGGCCCTAGGTGAAATTTGGTGGAAAGGTATGGGCCAAGAGAGCTTACAGGATGGATACAGGCTATTTTATAGTTGTGAGGACACTCATCATAGATCAGGGGTAGGAATAATGACGTTCCCCGAAGCTCATAAATCTGTTCTCAAATGGATACCTGTGAATGATAGGATAGTGTAAGCTTGATTCGTTACAGACCACCCCAAGTTCTAAATGATAGACGAAATTCTGAATATAATGTAAAAGTAAGCAGTAAGCAACTATCTTATTTGGATTTCATGGATGACGTAGTCTTGCTAGAAAATTCTAAACAGAGGTTACAGCAGCTATTTGACGGAATTATAGAAAATTCAGAAAAAGCCAGGATAACTATTAACGTTGACAAATCAAAGCCCATCTCTTGTGCTGCATCACAAGAATACAAATCTAGAACAGCTGAAGGATTTCAAATACCTGGGTAGCTGGATCGATTGTGATGATGAAATAATGACCGAGATTAAACGCAGAATTGGTCAGTCAGCCGGAGCTTTTATTGCACTAAAGCCCACTTTGAGGAGCAGCAAATATTCTTTACGACTGAAGTTATTTCTCTTCAATAGCAATGTTCTCTCCATACTCTTCTACGCGAGTGAGTGCTGGAAAATGAATCAACAGCTTGAAAAGAGAATTTTTGCATTCGAAAATATGTGCCGAGAAAGAATTTTAAATATAAGCTGGGAATAGAGAGTTAGCAACTCTGAAATTCGTAATTCAACTGGCCCACCCCTCATTACTGCTCTTCTAAGGAAGAAGAGCTTAAAATAGTTAGGATATGTACTCCACGTGAAAAAAGGCCGTCTTTTCTAGACAGCCTACGACTGGAGATCAGGCGATAGAAGAAGACGGGGTCGTTCAAAGAACCGTTTGTTGCGAACTTTTGACCAAGATCTGGGGATGGTTGAGACTTCGTTAGTACCTGAATGGAGGATGTCACCGTTGAAGCATCGCTTCAGGACGAGTGGAGAGGCTTCGTTTACGGACTATGCGACACTAATGGCGCCGGAGGAACTAACACCTAAAGTAATGAGCCATGATCCGTCCTTCACTAGGTTGTATGATCTGTCCTTAAATAGCAATATCTTGGTACAAATAAATTCCGAAATGAGAAGGAACTTCTAGCTTCAGAAACGTAATTGTTTTTTCAAACTATAAATCCTTAAAATATGCAGCAGTCAACTCCTTATATAGCAGGTGTTCACAGCCTGTCTAGTCTTGAAAAAATTAAGGAATCACAAAAAAAATAAGAGTCATTCCAATTTTTTCTAAATTATAGAAATAATGTAAATGATGAGTAAATTGTAGCTATTTATTTTGATCTTTAAGGAGTTTTTGATGTAAATTGAATGCAAAGGAAAATCTCAGAATGAAAAAAAGAACTATTTCATCTCCAAATATTAGCAATACAGCAACGGCAAACTTTTACCCTGTTTAAACTTTTAGACCCTGTTTAGGGTCTTTTTAACAGACAAACTTTTACCCTGTTTAGATACTAATTCAGATTCAACTTTGATGTCTCACTTTCGCTGCAATGCTGGGTTCTGATTTAAAGAATACTAAGAATTTCTATGTTGTCTACTTTTTTTTATAGCATCAAAAACAATTTAACAAACGAATAAAGTTTGGTATTTGACATGTTTTGATGCAATATATGATTCTATTAATAAGTTGCTGTCTCTGAAATTCAGGTTTAAAAATTGTTAATGGAAACCATATTCAAAAGTTAATAATGTGTCAGGAAGTTCAAATGTATGATCTTCTGTGATATATCTACCAAGCCCACAAACAAGGAATTAGCTCTTAAAGGTTTTTTTTTCCAAATTGAAATATAAATCCGAATTGAAATTAGCATATGGGTAAAATGGCAGGAAATAAAAGCAAAGAACAGGGAAGAGTCCAATGTTCTGTCAAAGCATTATTTTCTTCTATATTCAGAAAGTTAATTCATGCAATAACTCTTGGCTCTCTCTTTTTTACAGCTAGTTTATCAATATGCTAAAATTCACAATTTGGCAATTAATAGTTTATCAGAGATGTAACAAGGAAAAGAGAGATTCAGGCTGATAGTCCATAGATTTATATGATATTCCTTAAATAAACACTAAGATGCAGCGACTTTTTTTTAATGAGAACTGAAACACACATATTGTTTCTAATTTTAATATTATAATTAATTGTTTAAAAGGTTTGGGCCTTTCTATCAGTTTTGAAAAATGTCAATTATTTGTTGTAAATTGTTTAGAGGATAATGTCAGGGCAACGGCAATGGTGTTATTTTCCAGTCGTCGCCAATGGTCACTTATTTGGGATTACCTTATGCTGCTTCGAAAAGAGATTTTAAACCAGTCCTGGTTCAACAAGTTCAGATAAAACTACGCAAGGCATTTGGTCTTTTAATTCGTTTTTGGGGTCTTTACCGTCGGGACGTTATTGATCGTATGTATAGCGCTGTTGCTCAGCCTCACGTATTGTTCCCGTCCCTCCTCTTCCGTAATTTCAGACCTTCTGATCTTTCGCCCATTATAGCTTCTTATTTTAAATTTTGCAAATTTTTACTTGGTTTCCCCCTTTCTTTTAGTAGCACTGCGATTGTTTTAAAGCTTAAAGTGAAGGATCCTGTAGTCTGTATAAAGAAAAAAATATAAAACATTTGAAGACAAGGCGAAAATTATCTTTTTAGGTCAAAATTTATTTCTGTTTTTTAGTAGCAGTTCTGGCTCTTGATGATTTATAGGCTAAATTATTTAGCAAGTGTTTTTGTATATATTTTTTTCTCTTTTTAAGTCTTTGATCAATATTTGATATTTTTTTATTGTAAGCGTTATCATTTGTCTTTTCTTTATATTATATTGTAGCCTACTCCCCATTTTTTGAGGGAAATAAAGAAAATAAAAAAATATCTAGGACATGCGGGAGGGCTACTGCATTGCAAAGGCTAGCAAGTAAATAACGGTTAAACTGAATTTGCATATGACAAAAGAGAAGTAAGATATCAAAATTTGACTGTTAAGATTGTGGATGAGAAACAAGTTTGTGTGTTTTTAGGGAGGACACAATGGGGAGGCCCAAATACGTCAAGCGATCAATAGAATAAGTTACTAAGCTTCCGAGCTCTATTGACGGTACATACTTCAAAAAAAAAAAAAAAAAAAAAAAAAAAAAAAAAAAAAAAAAAATCGAACTTCTAGTAAAGCAGAAGCCAAACCTTACTTATCCTTAAGGATATTCAAATAGAGCATGCATCAGTCAGCCCAGTATAAAAACGATAAATGATTGAATCGGCAACCATTAAAAAAACAAAAAAAAAGAAAGACGAAAAAAACAAAAAGAACTTGCTTTTGAAAGGAGTCTAGTCCACATTCTCTAACTAACTCATCAGAAATTGAGTTTTGACCACCACAAGCAAATTTGACACAGCAAGCATACTTATATTGTAACTTCAAAGATGGAAATAGTATACTGAAGTATTATAACATTCATTAGCACAGTGTGGCTCAAGTTATACTTGTAAGATTGGCAGTGCCAAGGTCCAGTGTACATCTGTAAGTCTTCTCTCATTAAAAATTACCTGCGCATCAATCTTACTTCAATTTATTCTTTGCGGATGGAAAACGCATCATATCTAGTAGACTATTATATCTAGTAATGCATATCTAGTAGACTATTCAGTTTAGAAATCAAGATAGAAGCTGCATCAAAGTAAGTAAGTAGGTCGAGTAAGTAAAATCAAGTAAGTGCAAGCTATTCAACAATCCAAATTCATTTTGAATCATAGCGACCATTAAAAAAGCAACAAACAAATACCTTGACAGCATCCATCCATGGCAGAATTAGACGAAAGTTCTAGTTTTGGCTTTTGATAGTTCATCTTAGATAAACAGTCAGGAAAATCAAATCCAGCAGTTTCATTCGAAATATGACCCTTCGCAATTAAATGTTCCTTTATATTATTAACATTTGGACATAAACAAATGGGACACTTCTTTTTTTTAACAGCTTCATGTTTTATATAATGGAGAACAAAGTTTGAGTAGTTCTTTATTTCTATACCACATATTTCACATTTAAACGACAGTCCTGTTTCACAATTTGTGGACTTATGCAATTGCAATAAATAAAAAGACTTTGCAATCTTCCCACAAGCATTGCATCGCCATTTGCCAACACTCGTCTCTTCAATTTCTCACAAGCATTGCATCGCCATTTGCCAACACTCGTCTCTTCAATTACTAACAGCATTGCATCGCCATTTGCCAACACTCGTCTCTTCAATTTCCCACAAGCATTGCATCGCCATTTGCCAACACTCGTCTCTTCAATAGCGAGTTTTGTTAGCCTTTTTATCTGAACAGTTGTTCTTAAATGGATTTTCTCGAGTTGCTTTGCTTGTTTGGATGGACTAGCCAACCAAATAGTTTCTGGTGCACTTAACAAATCCATACGAAATCCACTAGGTTTCTCTTGAGAACAACCATTGCCAACACGACCTGCAAGAAAAGATGAAAATGTCAGCCCGTTGAATTATCAGTTAGTATTGCCTATGACCAATACAAGTCAAATTAACTTTGAGTTGGAAATCGAATGCAGGATGAAAAACTGTTATGAACATAGCAAAATACAGTTATGAAAAAAAACAGAATGAATTGCAAATTTGAATAATTTAATGCCCTCTCACATATGAAACACCCCCCTCCCCCTACCCTCCTTTCGAAAACAATGTCTATTCTTACCAAAATCAAACAGTTCACTGACATTTCTTGTTAAAATTCAGAATTTACATTGCACATTTGAATATAAATTAGTACACAAATAAAAGCTACGTTTGTTGGGAAGGGAAAATCTTTCCTGGGAGTGAGAGGGATTGAGTCAACTAAAATATTCGTTCTTAAGCTCTAAATTACAGGCGCTATTTTGCGCAACTCAAAGGAGAAAATTCCCCTCTCGTTTCCTTCAAGGCATGATGTGTGGTAAGGGAATAAAACCTTGTTGGAACATCAGCTGTAATATAAAACTATAAAAATTATATATTAAAAAAGGTGCAGTTCACTCTGACTGATATGCATTTGATCTGTGTGTCCTGTCTCTACAAAGACACGATAAATCTAGTCACCCTTAAGGAAAGGAGAGCAGAAATTTCCTTGCATTTTGCCCACAATGCCGTGCATAACCCTCGTACAACTTTTCTTTTCCCTAGCAATCCTTGACCCCCCAAACTCGCCCCCCACGTTTTACTTCAAGAAAAATGTCCCTTTTTGCCCCAATAAGAGTTTCCACTGAAAGATATAGAAAAAACGTTCATCCCTCACATAGCTACATTTTAAATAAATAATCCCACCCTTCTCACTCTACTTTTATCTTAGAGTTCTAGTGTTTATTTTGTAATTGCAAACTTTGTAATGCTTTCCAGATAGACTTTTGTATAATTTTGTTTTCCCTGTTTTTTTAATTTTACGAGTATTGGTTGCAATTTTATAATTTTGTATTGACACTAAAGTGCGAATTCGGCCCTTTTGGGCTTGTGATAGCCACTTTTTTAAAATAAATCTTATCTTATCCTGCAAGTACAATACGTGATATAGCTATATTAATCCTTCTTTAATTATAGCCCTAGAACCACATTTTCCGTACAGCTCATTGTTTTATACATCTTTCCGGCGATATATCGATTTTTTTTAAACATATTGCTCAATTTTTTTTAATATAAATCTGATACATCTTATTTTTTGAAAAATCTTTCAGGCGGCAGCGAACGCTCATCAGGTCGGCGAAAAATTTGAATTGAATCCACACTAATTGGCATTAGCTCAGTAATTCTCTTTAAATATTTCCTGAAATTCCCAACTTACTAACCATATCTAATTGTGAGTTATAGCAGACATGCGTTTTGACAACTTGGGTGTTTTTTTTTTTTTTTTTTTTTTGCTGAATTCCCTTGTCAGAATTGATATTTTAATGCAAGAAACTTGATAAAAAAAAAAAAATCCTCTTTTTTCCAAAATTCCCAATACAAGAAGATTAATATACCTTTTTTTTACTTCTACTTTCAACTTACTTTTGAGATTGCCAGTGTTACGAGTCAGAATTGACTTCGATTGCAGCTGACGCTTCCGTGGCAAATTTTTAGGCATTTTTTTTGCTTTAGAATCAGTCGAGGATAAGGACGGTGACATGTGACCAGCAGAAAGTATATGCTCCTTCATATTGTCAATGTTCTTGCACAAGCAAATTAGGCACTTCCGTTCTGTTCCTGCTTCGTGCTCCAGAATATGTATAACAAGGTCAGGAAAGTCTTTAATCTTAACGCGGCACTTATCACAGTGGGATGGTAAATGTTTCTCACAAAGTGTGCTTTTATGAAGCTGAAGTAAAAGAACAGAATGTTGCACCTCTTTACACAAATCACATTCTAGTGTAGTAACATGAATGTCCGTGAGCTTTTCCTTATGCATGCCATTCGTCGATACATTAGGCTTGGGAGACTCTACCTTTAAAGGGTCCAGTTCAACAGGAGAAGACACTGCAATTTCTGGTAATAACATAGTAGTTTCAACTGGAAACGAAAGTCTATTGCAGCTGGGTGACGCCTCTTCCTCTGAAACAGGTAAATGAAAAGAAAAAATAAAAACAACAAATAATACACTATACTGCCATTTATTTCACAAGTTTATGCTCTCAAGACCTCTATATATTGGTAATTATATTAAAAAAAAGTATTTTCCTCCCAATTTATCCCTTGTTGCCCTGGGAACATTGACACGGTGGTAGTGCAAAACTTTTTGGACGCAACGGTGGGGATAAAAGAGATGCTGACGGTATATTTTATGAGGAGCTATCAGTCATTTATTAGTCCAGCATATGGGATAAATTTTACGGTGATTATGAAAGTGTTTGTGGAGGGAATATTCAAAGATATACGGGGGAGGTTTGTAAAGCTGGAGAAAATGAGAATTAATATTGAAATAGAGGAATCACGACGGCCACTATTGTGGGTCAAGCCCGACTACCAGAAGCATAGCTAGCCATCTCTTTGTAGGAGTAGAATAGGAGAAGAATACATATTTCTGATATTATGGGCTGCACACTATTGCATGGTCCTGTTGAAACAAGGTCCAACATGCTTCTGTCTCGGAGAACAGTTTCTGATGGAAAGAACGGGTATCAGAGGGGTTAAAGACCCAATCTGTGCCTCCAATGGTATAGCTTCATGATTCTTCTACAAAAGATTTCACACACCTACCTTTCTACCAGGCAGCTGCCAGTGAGGACAAGCCTTATATACACTTAAAAGGTTGGGAGTGGATGCTAAGGACTATAGTCAATAATTCCACCATACGAATTCAAAATTCATATGGTGTCAATTTTTCTGTTGGAAAATTGACAGTGGGGGATGATGTCACATTGCATGATTCCAAATTAAAAAGAATTCTACCTGCCAGTCTTTTTATTAGTAAGTTGACAGAGAAAAACGACTAAATGGAACTGATCAGGAATACATCAATTCAGTACTTGGCTTTTATTTACACAAAAGCAGTCTGCACTAAGTCTGCATTTCAACACCTAGTCAGTCTGCACTTGGAACTGATTTAGGATTTAGCTTTCAGTCTACAGTAAAGTGATCCATCTCCAAGTTTCAACACCCTTCTCTTCTATATTTTTATATTTCTGACAATACTTTAATTTTTTCCTTTCCTTTCTAAGTGATACAATTTTTTCCTTTCTAAGTGATATATTCTCAAAATTTGAGCTTCAAAACAAAACGTTTCCTCTTAACAGCTTTGGCTTGAAAGTCGCTTTGTATGCTTTATTTGGGTCTTTATCACAATGTTCTAAATTTTGAATCATAACAATACTGAAAGATGATCCAAAAGAACAAAAATGAATCCTATGGATGTTGCTGATAAATCTAAGCAAAATGAAAAGACTACATGGATATGTAGGTTTATTTTCACTTAATCTAGAATAGATGCTAATAAACAATTTATATACAATTTTTTCACAGCTAGGTTTTAATAATTGTCTCAGCATATTTATTAAGGTATGCACTAATAAATAAACTTAGCTTTTTTAGCCTTCTGGGATAATCTAGAGCTCAGGTCACTTTCTATTTATTCTTTATTAATCAAAAAGGAACAATTTAAATTTTTATTCAGCATAATTTGCGAATAAAAAAGACATACATTATTTTTGACAAACAAATAAGCTTCCAGGTGGGGATAAGTTCGTTCATTAGACAGTGAAAACAGATACAGAAGCCTGGATTTTTCGACCACATATACAGTGGTCAACATCAGCAGAAAGACTATAGTATTAAAATTAAACTAACATACTTATAGAGAACAAAATAATAGCTTCCGGTTCATTCATTCTAATAACTTCCAGAAGTTATTATTTTGTTCTATATGAATATGTTAATTTTAATTTTGATACTTTAGTGTTTCTGCTGATGACGACCGCTTTATATGTGGTCAAGATATCAAGACTTTTGTATCTGTTTTCACTGTCAAACAAATGGACTTATAATCATTTGAACGTTTATTTTTTCGTCTAGAAAGGCAGCGTGGACTTGGAAAAAAAAAATACCTAGTTGAAGGTATTACGTCAAAAATACATTATTTTTGAAACGCAAAACAGATTCGATGATTGCTCATACCAATGAAAGGAACGATGCTATCACTTTCCATTAGGTATGAGACCAAGCGCGTCAAAATACCACTGTTATCTTGATTTTACCTGAATAAACAAAATTTAAAATATACAACAAGGCTTTATCTAATAGAATGAAAACTACCTGGTGTTAAGGAGTGTTTAGACACAAGAGAATTTCTTTTATATTCTTTCATTTAAAAAGCATACCTTCTTCCTTTATAGTAAATGAGCCAACGTGTAACAGAGTTGGGGTGCAAGACATACTAACATTACAAGCTGAGGTGCTCTTAACATTATCCATATCAGTGCGCAAAATAACGTTCAATGGCTCATCAGCTTGGATGTGAATGGATTCTAAAAGAGAAAGGGAGTGAATAGCTCATAAAAACAATCCAGAACTTCTGGATGTTTTTCTCTGGAATCTAAAACGGGTGGGAAGTTGGAAAACAAAACATAAGAAACGACTCCTCATGGAATTTTCGAAAGAAATCGGGAGTCTTGCACAACCTGGGAAGATGAAGGATGAAAAACTGTTTAATACATGCCGAACTTCAAAACCATTTTTCAAAAGAGAAGGAAAATGGTGACATATAATTAATAGGATACTATGCAGTATAAAGTATTCAGCCAAAAAAAAATTATAGTAATATATGATTTTATAACGAAACTTTATAGTAATTTTATGGTAATTTTATAGAACTTCTTACAGTATTGAAAAAAATTACAGTGAAATAAATTTTTTAACTGATGAGCTTTCGAAAATTAATTTCAATGTGTATCAAAGATTCAGATTCATTTTATTAGTTCTTTCCAAGAACTGTCCGAGACACATACAGTTTTCAAACGAATTATATTACAAATATTCTCTTTTGTACTTTTTAAAACATTGAAAATAAAAATTAATATTATAGTAAATTAAAATGTTGAACTAATGAACTTTCAGCAATCAATATCATTATTTATCAAATATTCCGTTTAATTTTATAAGTTCTTTCCAAGACTATTCAAGACACAGTTTTCAGTAAAGGACCAAAGTCTACACACTAGGCTTTAGACTTTTACAGTTAGGGAAGGGCGCAGTATCTTAACTCTTGTTTCTAGAAATTTGTGTCCGTTTTAAGTTTGATTTGAAAATTAAATCTAAGTTTTGCTCGTTTTAAGATTTGTTTATTCATTTATATTAGAACCTGTTGTATGTTTGTTTGCTAAAATGTTTATTTAATTTCTGCTCGTTTTGGGATTCATTTATTATTTAATAGTAATTTCAGATCGTTTTGAGTTTGAAATATTATAGGAATTTATTTGTGCTGATCTTAAGTTTAATATGGGCTTCATTCCCTTTGAAAAACTTTTTTTCGGAAAGTTTTCTTTTTAATAATTTCTGCTCGTTTTTGACTACCAGGTATTTAGTCAACTATGGCCTCTATTTTAGGGATTAAAGATTTACATAAATTATTTCTTCTCAGGGATTTGCCTTTTGGAGAAAAAATTATACACTTTTTTTTAATTTTCTTTGAAAGTCTATTTTAATTTCTATTCCTTTTTTAATACTGAATTTGGTTTTAGTTTGGCTTTGGTTAATATTTTGAACATTTCTCCGGTTTTTCATTTTTCTAGCGTAAGAATTAAAATGTCTAACTCTAATTGAATAGTTCTTATTAGTGACGTTTTATTTATTTCAGTACTCCCTTGGTATTACCCGGAATTTTCAACTAAATGCCATCAGATGTTCCTGGCACATTTCAGATACGCACTTCTGACAACCTAGATGCATATAGTATTTTTGGATTGAATATTCTGATCCTTAGCGCTCCTAAGATATTTCAGATATACTCTGTTGATGACATGGATGCACATGATGTCTTATTTTTAACTTAAAATCCCCTTAAGCATTCCCTGAAGGTTCCAGTAGTGTTCAACATACCCTGAACGTTTCAACTAAATGGCCTCAGCCGTTCCTAAAATATTGCTGATACGCCCTTTTGACAACCAGCATGCATAAATGTGTTTTGATTTTGTTCAACATACCCAAACATTATCTGAAAGCACTCACAAGTAAATGTAGTACCAGGTGCAGGCAGTCACAAGTTGTTACAGTCGGAAGTAGCCACTATTTCAGTCACAACTAGTCGCATTTGCAGCCGCAATACTAGAAGTGGCGGCTCTGAAAGCTTCAAGTTAATGCCCCTGCCGGTTCCTAAAACATTGCAAATATAAATTTTTGATAACATGGATGGAGACGGTATCTTCTAATTTAGCTCACCATACCCTTCAACATTCCACAAAATTTCATTTCAATGCCCTTAATCTTTTCGGACGCACCCATGATCTAACGTTCCATCCTTTCTCAATGATAAATCCTATATGTTAAAAATGGAAAAATTGTATAATTTGCAATCCTCGCCCCGGGGGCTGTGGGGGCATTTGACTTGCAATCAAATGAGCCTCCTCCAAAGTTTCTACGACCAGTCTTCCCATAAATCCTCAAATGCCCTCAGAATATAACTTATGACCCTTGTACACAAGTGCTGTGGGGTTTTGTCAACCCCGAAGGCATTGTCACATGACCTTTGGACTATTTTGTACAAAACACCTATCTCAAAATTTTGATAAAATACAATTGCAGAAAAGAGCGCATGGGGGTGGGGCTACTTGCCCTCCGATCAGTTTTGACTCTTAAAAATGAAACTATAACTTTCAATATCCAATCAAATGTGCTTCCTTCAAAGTTTATACGACCACCCTTTCCATAAGAACCTTATATGCCCCCGGACATAACTCACACCGTTGCCCCGAGCTGTGGGGAGGAGTGATCGTGAAGACTTCTCTGGACTCATTAAACTTTAGCAAGTACTCTATTCCAAAATTGAAGAAGTTCTATAGACTCAAATATAAATATCCAACGTAATAAATGAATTGCATCAGATTTGGTGCTGGAATTTTCATCCTGATTGCTTTGAATGTTTTCTAATAGTTCAAAAAGCTGTTCGAAATGAGCTTAACAGCTACAACTCAAGCAATTCGTCTATTGTTTGTTTTTAAACTGTTCCACCTAAATATTATCCAATTTCCTACTATACCTGACATTCTTCATATATTTTGTCTGTTGCTTTATCTAAATCAAAGTTGTGTCCATCCACCAGAAATTATCACTCACCTCTCTTAGAGACCATTATTTTCTTTGGAGGCTCTTGCAACGTGCCATGTACGACATCTTGAAAGTGATGATCAGATGATAAAAGGTCAGCAAGGGAATTTATGTAGCCAATAGTTAATCGGAGAGTTTCCAGCTAAAATTTGAAAGGTACAAGATGATTAGCCTGGTGAAAATATTACGATCTCCATTTAGAGTGAAAAATCACATAGATGGTGAACTTTCAATTCTTGCTAAAAATTTTCTGGAAAAATGAACAACTTTTTACGTAGCAACAGTATAAAAAAAAAAAAAGGGATGAGAAGAAAAGAACATTGTTACGCCCTTAATGCCACTGGCATCATTATTAGGAACTGACTTTTCGAATTCTAGTATTCTTGTTTTCAATGACTCTGATAAAAAGAATGACTTCAAATAATTTCCATCCATTATTTGGTTTTCAGCCATTTTATACCAGTTTCTTTTGGCCTGAAAATTGGATTTGAATACCTACCTCTGATGAACCTAGGCAATTTGGAAACCTCAAACCCACTTCTACCTCCAAGTACCTTGTTTCTCTCATCGACTACATTGGGAAAATCCTCAAAAAGCCTAATTCCTGGCTAAACTTAATTTCCATTGACCTTCAAAAAGCATTTGACCTTGTTAACCTCAATATATTAGTTGAGAAACTTGTCAGTGAATTCAATATCGATTCTTTCCTGAGGAATTTGGTTGCCTCCTTATCAAATAGGTAATAGTAAATACCAAAAACATTATGTCCGATCCTCTCCCTGTCCAAAATGGAATACACAAAGGTACTCCCCTAGGTCTCCTCCTTTTTCAGATATGGTTAAGAGGCTCGCTACGGAATTTCCTGGCAGACGGAAACTTGTCAATGACCTAACGATTGTTAAAACTTGCTTAAGAAATTTAATAAGCAACCCTATGAGCATCCTCAAAGAAATTGGAGATTATGCATCGTACTTGGACATACGAGTAAACCCGTCTAAGTCTACTATGATGCTAATATGTTTTCTTAAATCCTCGCCCCGTTTTATTGATTCTATCCCTCCTGAAATATCAGGCTTAAGGAGGGAGTCTATCTCCCTCCTTAAGCTCCTTATTAAATTGAGCACCCTCCTTCCTATTCCTCCGAAAAGAGCCATCCGAAAAGAGCCCTGAAAATATTTTTCAAAGAAGGTGAAGTGCTATACTCTCTGCTTCTAAGAAAAGCTTTGCTGGGAATCCACGAGCGCAAGAGTTACGTTGTGCCTTCATTTTGCAAAAAATGCAATAGCAAACCTCGCGAAGAAAACATTTTACCTTAACGTCACTCCCATCCAGACTTCGGCTGCCTCGAGCTGCTTTTGAATCCACTCTTATTGAGTCCCCCACTCACTGATTTACCCCCAGATATTAAAAACCTTTGCCCCCTTCATTACAAAAATAAATAAATAAAATATCTCGCTAGTTTCTCCTTTTTTTATTGGAAAGTATTGCTGCCCAGGTTTTCGTATTTATTCGCTTCTTATGACCCCCCCCCCCATTTTTAGTGCTACTTTTAACTTTTTTTTATATGTATTTATTTATTTGTAGTTAAGTTTGTTCAGTTTTTATGGTACTTGGTACTAATTAAATAAATAAAAAACTAGTTTTTTTTAACTGAAAGTAAGGAGCGACATTAAAACTTAAAACGAACAGAAATTACTCCATATATGAAATGGGTTGTCCCCTCCGCAATCCCCCGCTCTTTACGCTAAAGCTTTTAATTGTTTTAAAAAGTAGAATTGTGGCAAAGAGTCAAACTTTGGCGTAAACAGCGAGGGATTGCGGAGGGGACAACCCATTTCATATATGGAGTTTCTGTTCATTTTAAGTTTTAATGTCGCTCCTTACTTTCAGTTAAAAAAAACTAGTTTTTTTAAATTTAATTTCTGAACGTTTTTGAATTTATATATGTTTGATTTTGGCTCTCCGCACATCAATTCTTAAAATGAAATTTGTATATTAATTCTTTTTTTGACTAAATGGCTTTCTCTTAGTTTTGATCAGACGATTTTGAGAAATAAGGGGTGGGGAAGGAGGCCTAGTTGCCTTCCAATTTTTAGTACTTAAAAAGGCAACTAGAACCTTTAATTTTTTACGAACGTTTTCATTAGTAAAAATTAAAGAGCGAGGTATTTATCTCCTCCTAAATTACCTCGCTCTTTATGCTAAAGTATTTTTAGAACCCCTCATATGCGTAATAATCTCTGTTCGTTTTCAGTTTCAATGCTACTCCTTACTTTCAATTGAAAAAGCGTTTTCATGTTTATTTTTTCATTGTTTTTTTATAGTAATGCTAGAAAATCCTGCGCCCTTTTCATTGAATTTTCTTCCCCCATGACATATTCCTCCAAGGGAAGATCCTCCCACGTAGCCCCTCCCCTCAACCCCACCCCCAAACCAAAAAAATCCCCCCTGAAAACGTTTGTACACTTCCCAATAACCATTACTGTATGTAAGCACTGGTCAAAGTTTGTAACTTGCAGCCCCTCCCCCAGGGATTCTGCGGGAGTAAGTCATTCCTAAAGACATAGTTATTATGGTTTTCGACTATGCGGAACAAAATGGCTATCTCAAAATTTTGATCCGTTGACTTTGGGAAAAAATGAGCGTGAGAAGGGGCCTAGGTGCCCTCCAATTTTTTTGGTCACTTAAAAAGGGCACTAGAACTTTTCCTTTCCGTTAGAATGAGCCCCCTTGCGAAATTCTAGGACCACTTGGTCGATACGATGACCCCTGGGGAAAAGAAAAAAAACAACAAAAAACAAACAAATAAATAAACACGCACCCGTGATTTGTCTTCTGGCAAAAAAATACGAAATTCCACATTTTTTTAGATAGGAGCTTGAAATTTTCGCTGTAGGGTTCTCTGATACACCGAATGCGATGGTGTGATTTTCGTTAAGATTCTATGACTTTTAGGGGGTGTTTCCGCCTATTTTCCAAAATAAGGCAAATTTTCTCAGGCTCGTAACTTTTGATGACAAAGACTAAATTGGATGAAACTTATATATTTAGAATCAGTATAAAAATTCGATTCCGTATTTTAGAGTTTCGTTTACTATTGAACCGGGTCGCTCCTTACTACAGTTCGTTACCACGAACTGTTTGACTAAGTGATATATAGCGATCGCAAATTCTGTCGGTTCCGGTTTTGCTAGTTTAGACACTTCCAGATAAGCTAGGACTATGAAATTCGGCGGGTGTATCAGGGACCAGACTAGATTAAATTAGAAGTAGTCGTTTCCCCGATTCGAAAATCTAATCTGGGGGGGGGGAGTAGGAGGATGGTTAATTAGAAAAATTAGAAAAATGAGGTATTCTTAACTTACGAACAGGTGATCGGATTTTAATAAATTTAACATTTAGAAGGATATCGTGTCCCAGAGCAACCGGATCCGGTGACATTGGGGGAGTTGGAGGGGGAAACCTAAAATCTTGGAAAACGCTTATAGTGGAGGGATTGGGATGAAGCTTGGCGGGAAAAATAAGCACAAGTCCTAGATAGGTGATTAGCATAACCGCAACAAATCCGCTCTCTATGGGGGATTTGGGAGGGGGGAGAGTTATTTCTGAAAAATGCGGTATTTTTAAATTACGAAGGAGTAATCGGATCCTAATGAAATTTCATATTTAGGAAGAACTCATAATTCAGATCTCTTATTTTAAATGCCGACCGGATCCAGTGTCACTGGGGGGAGTTAGGACGGGGGGAACCAGAAATCTTGGAAGAGGCTTAGAGTGGACAAATCAGGAAGGAACTTGGTGAGAAGAATAAGCACAAGTCCAAGATACGTGGCTGACATAACCGGATCGGATCCGCTCTCTTTGGGGAGTTGGGGGGGGGAGTACTTCGGAAAAATTAGAAAAAATCAGATACTTGTAACTTACGAACGGGTGATCAGATCTTAATGAAATTTAATATTTAGAAGGATCTTGTGCTTCAGAGCTCTAATTCTAAATCTCGACCAGATACGGTGACATTGGGGGGGGGGGGCTGGAAGGGGAAACCGGAATTCTTGGAAAACTTGAAAATTAAGGTATCTTTATCTTACGAATGGGTGATCGGATCTTAATGAAACTTGATTTATAGAAGGATCTTATGTCTCAGATGCTCCATTTTCAATTCGAATCGGATCAGGGGACTTAGGGGGTTGGAGGGGGGAAACAAAAATCTTGGAAACCGGAAATCTTGGAAAACGCTTAGAGTTAAGAGATCGGGATGAAACTTGATGGGAAGAATAAACACAGGTTCTAGATACGTGATTGACATAATTGGAACTGATCCACTCTCTTTGGGGGAGTTAGGGGGTGTTAATTCGAAAAAATTAGAAAAATTGAGGTATTTTTAACTTAGGAACGGGTGACCGGATCTTAATGAAATTTGTTATTTAGAAGGAACCCATGTCTCAGAGTTCTTACTTTAAATTTCAACTAGATCTGGTGACACTGAGGGGAGTTGGAGAGGGAAACCGGAAATCTTGGAAAACGCTTAGGGTGGAGAAATTGAGATGAAACTTGGTGGGTAGGATAAGCAAATATCGTAGATACGTGATTGACGTAACTGTACTAGATCCACCCTCTTTGGGGGAGTTAGGGGGTGGGGTTCAGTGCTTCTGGACGTGTTAGGACGATGAAAATTGGTGGGCGGGTTAGGGACCTGCACAAATTGACTTGAAAAAAGTCATTTTCCCAATTAGACCATCTGAAGGGGGGGGCAGAAGGGAGAGGAAAAATTAGAAAAAATGCGGTATTTTTAAGTTACGAGTGGGTAATCGGATCTTAATGAATTTTGATATTTAGAAGGACCTCGTGTCTCAGAGCTCTTATTTTAAATCCCGACCGGCATTAAGCCTCTGATTTTCCTTTTAAATCTATCTTTTGATTCTTAGAATTTTGCTAGAGCTTATCCCATATGAGCTCTTGGCTCTTCCGGCCTCGTCACAAGTGTCATATGAGCTCTTAGCTCTAGTTATCTTTTTAATTTTGACATTTTCCTGTTTAATTATTGACTGGCGAATGATTATTCATTCGAATTTTGTATTTTTCAATGTCGTTTTGGGATTCTGTGCCAATTTTCTGGTTTTCATGCTTTTTTATGATATTTATGACTCAGAAATTTGAATTTGATCCTTAAGGGCTTGTGATAACGATCTATAGCACTACGCATTTCAACAAAAAATTTGAAATTCCGACCAGAAACCCCTCAAATACGATATTCAAACTACAGCACTGAAACCACCAATATCTTTTCACTATCCAGGTCGATTGAAAAAGTCGTAGATTATCAAATAGTTCCTGTTGACACTATAAATAAAGAGTGCCTCGAGCAAATAGTAGCCAAGAGTCAAAATAAGAAATTTTAATAGCCATTAACACATCAAAGAATTGGTTTTTCATGCTGATTACAAGTATATAAAATGCATCGAGTTTACTGTTGCCCGTCAAAGGTTACGAGCCTGAGAAAATTAGCCTGATTTTCAGGAAATATTAGGGACGCCCCAAAAAAGGACTTTTTTTGAAAATAGCGATTAGATTGAGGCCATCGCAAAACCCAACTGTACAGGTTTCTCGCTCCTAGTCTTGCACTTTTTTTTCAGAAGAAAGATTACAAATGTATATTTATTTGTTATTTTTTGTTCCCCATAAGTGAGACGTAAATAGCGACGAAGACCACAATGCATTTCCATTACAAACACCAAAAACAAGAAGCAATAGGAACAGTGGGAAACAAATTAGAATGAATATTTCGGCCCTATGTCCAAGGGCCGTCCTCAGCAATACGAAAATAGGTCAATGTTCCTATTACCTGAACAATTGTTTAGTGTCATGAAACTATTGTTAATAGATGCACTTTGACTTTTGGAACATCTTTTCTCTCTTGCAAAACTACCGCAAACTCACTGTTATGGAGTTATTCTGGCCCAAATATCCTGTATTTACACATATAGAATTGCAATCATTTCCGTTTTCGTTGATCAGATATTTGAAATCGCGAATCTGTAATAGTTCAGAAACAAATTTGGGCTATATGTTTGCACATCAGGGGGGGGGTAAAGCATAGCATATATTAAATACGTAAACTAACCATTGCTGTATTTAATATATGCTATGCTTTACCCCCCCCCCTAATGTGCAAATTTAATGTGCAATAACTCCATAACGGTGAGTTGGCGGTAATTTTGCAAGAGAGAAAAGATGTTCCAAAAGTCTAAATGCATCTATTAAGAATAGTTTCACGACCCTAAACAATTGTTCAGGTAATAGGAACATTGACCCAAAAATATATAAGAAGAAACAACTTACAACAGGATAAAATCAATACAACTAAAATGAAAATTATTTCAAAACAGTCCCAGCATCCTTACCTCAGCAAAGTTCAACCAGGACTGACAAATAAATTGTGATCAAACGAGGAAATTCATTGAAATGAAAGAGAATGATTTAAAAACAAGTTTTTAATGTCAGCCTTGCTCTTTTGGCTTCTAATCTCTTAGGATGATTTCATAGGTTAATTGAATCTGACTTCAATTGAGATCAGATTTAAGATTAATAACAATAATTCCTTAAATAGGGACTTAGGAGAATATTCACTAAATGCTCTATACACAAATTCAATTCAAAATAACCTTACGAAATATTAAAAAAAAAAAAACAATAAATATCAACACAGTACCTGTCAGATATAGACCTATGAGATTTGAACTAAGACAGATTGATTTTTTTTTCTACAGCAGTCGACAGCTATTGATGAGCTGATCAAAGTATATGTCATCCATTTTTTGATAGAAAAATTCCTTCATGAAATGTACAAAACCAAAGTGTTGCTCTCGCAACACTTCGCTCGGCGAAGCCGAACAAACGTTGCCACAACAACTCACGTTGTCAATGCAACGTAGATCTAGTATATATATATTATATATATATATATATATATATATATATATATATATATATATATATATATATATATATATATATATATATATATATATATATATATATATATATATATATACATATATATATATATATATATATATATATATATATATATATATATATATATATATATATATATATATATATATATATATATATATATATATATATATATATATATATATATATATTACTAAGCTTTTGAGCTCTAATTAACGGTATAGGTAAGTACTTCCAATGAAAAAAAAGAGCTAAGAGCTGACATGGCACTTGTGACGAGGTCGGAAGAGCCAAGAGCTTATGTGGCATGAGCTCTAGCAAAATTCTAAGAATCACTAGATTGATTTAAAAGCAAAATCAGAAGCTTGATGCCGGTCGGGATTTAAAATAAGAGCTCTGAGACACGAGGTCCTTCTAAATATCAGAATTCATTGAGATCCGATCAACAACCCTTAAGTTAAAAATACCTCATTTTTTCTAATTTTTCCTCTCCCTTCAGCCCCCAAGATGCTCGAATTGGGGAAAACGACTTTATCAAGTCAATTTGTGCAGGTCCCTTACACGCCTTACCCATTTTCATCGTCCTAGTAAGTCCAGAAGCACCGAACTCGCCAAAGAACTGACCCCCCCCCCAACTTCCCCAAAGAGAGCGGATTCAGTCCGGTTATGTCAATCTTATACATAGGATTTGTGCTTATTCTTCCCATCCAGTTTCATCCCGACCTCTCCACTCTCAACGTTTTCCAAGATTTCGCGTTTCGCTCTCTAACTCCCCTCAATATCAACGGATACGGTCGGGATTTAAAACAAGAGGTCTGAGACACGATGCCCTTCTAAATATCAAATTTCATTACGATCCGATCACCTATTCATAAGTTAGAAATACCTCATTTTTTCAATTTTTCCTCTACCTCCAACCCTCCAAATGGTCGGATAGGGGAAACGACTGTTATCAATTTGTGAAGGTCCCTGACACGCCTACCAATTTTTATCGTCCTAGCACGTCCGGAGCACCGAACTCAACAAAGCACTGGAAATCCCCCCACTTCCTCCAAAGAGAGCGAATCCGGACCAGTTATGTCAATCACGTATCTAGAACTTGTGCTTATTCTTCCCATCAAATTTCATCCCAAACTATCCACTCTAAGCGTTTTCCAAGATTTCCTCCCTCCACCCCCCCATGTCCCCATATCTGATGCGAATTGAAAATGTACCATCTGAGACATAAAATATTTCTATATATTAAGTTTCATTAAGATCCGATCACCCATTCGTAAGATAAAGACACCTCAACTTGCATGATTTCCCATCCCTCCAGCCCCCCTCCCACTAGATGGTTAAATCGGGGTAACGACTGTTATCAAGTCAATTTGTGCAGGTCCCTGACACGGCTAACAAATTTCATCGTCCTAGCACGTTCAGAAGCACCGAAATCGCCGAAGCACTGAACCCCCCTCCCAACTCCCCCAAAGAGAGCGGATTCCATCTGGCTATTTCAATCACGTATCTAGGACTTGTGCTTATTCTTCTCACCGATTTTCTGTCCGATCTCTCCAATCTAAGGGTTTTCGTAGATTTCCGGTTTCCCCCTCCAACTCCCCCCAACGTCACCGGATCTGGTCGGGATTTAAAATAAGAGCTCCAAAGTACGAGATCCTTCTGAACATCAAATTTCATTAAGATGTGATCACCTTCTCGTAAGTTAAAAATACCTCATTTTTTCTTCTGTTTTTTCAACTTAACCGTCCCTCTACTTCCCCCCAGATGGTCGAATCGAAGAAGAGACTATTTCTAATTTAATCTGGTCCTGTCTCTGATGCACCTGGCAACTTTCTTCGTCCTAACTTATCTGAAAGAGCCCAAACTAGCAAAACCGGGACCGACAGACCGACAGAAATTGCGATCGCTATATGTCACTTGGTAGATACTAGATACCTTAGGGTGTATAGGTTTATCATGTAAATGACTCACTTATATCAGCCCGTCTCCAGAGTAATAACCACAACTACGTTAGAACTACCCATAGTGAACTTATTAAGATACAACCTTAGATAGCTTTTTTTCATCTGGCAACGTAGGAATATGGCGTCTTAGGCCCTCAAAAGCGTGGTTAATAATCTGATTTCGTTGCCTTTCTCTTAAATTTGCCACATGACGTAACTGACCAGCTGTTCTTTTTCTTCCTCTCCACGACTCCTCATGGCAATAATCGGAATAGTTGTTAGTTAGTTCTTCGTTCTTTCTACTATGGAACGAGCAAATGCTTTCATCATCCAAATATTCACATTCTAGAAAGTCGAAACATTAACAAAATCCCCATTACATGGGGCCTGAATGGGGCCAACATGGCCTGAATTAGAGGAAAACGAAAATTTTTCGCAATTAAAGTACTAAGGAGCATGAAAAATGGCAAAGCAACACCAAGAAATACATGAAAAAAAAATATTAACTCAAACGATGGAAGGTCCCCTAGAAAAGGGAGAATAAATTTTTTATATAGCACATAATCGCCTCTCAGACATTTTTTTTAATATGATTTTTAATGTAATTTTAATCTAATTTATATTATAATATAATTATATATAATTTAATTTTAATATAGTTTTTTTAATATAATATATTTAAAAATTAAAGTGGCAAAACCCTATAGGCCAGTGTATTCTCCTGATGAGCCCTTGCGTTGGGTTGTTGCCTCTGAATTATTTGTCTTTATTATTTTTTCTATTGTTTGGTAAATGACGACTTATACTTATTGACGACATGACTGCCTGTCCATGGATTATTCTTTATGGTTGATTGTGTTTGGCTATGCTGTTTGACCTATGTGATTGAATAGATGAGTAGGGTTAAGGCCTCATTCAAGTGCTGGTCTATATTAATCACTAATTTAGGAAAACAGTCTTCCTTTTCTCCTTCTGTCTCTTTTTTTTTTTTTTTTTTTTTTTTTTTTTTTTTTTTTTTTTTTTTTTTTTTTTTTTTTTTTTTTTTTTTTTTATGTGTGTGCTGTTGCATTGGTGATTTCTCTTTTCATGATATATATATTTTTTAATAAAAACGACCAAAGCAAGCCAAATAAAAGAAAGGGGGAGAGATTCACAAACCACCCATAGGCTACTATACCCTTTAATGTTTACTAGAACGGTACAATTTTTACCTCTATCATTTTGAAGCCATTAATACATTGTGTAATTTAACTATAATTGTAAAATAACTGAACGCCCGGTTTGGAGCAAAGAAGCGTAAATCGTACCTTTATCGGTAGCCCGTATTACGATCTTTATAAAAGCTTCCGCAAAATCAATCTTAGCCGCTGTTTGAAGTGGTCGCAATTGGGGTGAATAATATTGTAAAGTTATGTTATATTTTAGGTACACATTACCGTAATATTCTTTAGACCCTTAAAATATGAACAAAATGCCCATTTTTAAAGGGTTTTATCATTCTTGAGCAGAGCGAGGTGATAATTAGGGTGACTAGGAAGAGGTTTTCTTACATAAGGAACCATTTCAACAAACCAGCTAATTTCTTTTGTTCTTTTTAAGTTTTTGTAATATGGTAGACCATTCCAGACCAACAGATTTTGGCCAATCAAACAGTTCATGGTAACGAACTGCAGTAAGGAGCGACCCGGCTCAATAGTAACCGAAAATCTAAAAAATGGAATTTTGATACCAATAGTTACATCAAAAGAATCGCATTTTAATGCTGATTTTAAATATATAAGTATCATCAAGATCAGTTATACCCATCAAAAGTTACGAGCCTGAGAAAATTTGCCTCATTTTAAAAAATAGGGGGAAACACCCCCTAAAAGTCATACAATCTTAACGAATCACACCATCAGATTCAGCGTATCAGAGAACCTTATTGTAGAAGTTTCAAGCTCCTATCTACAAAAATATGGAATTTCGCATTTTTTGCCAGAAGGCAAATTACGGATGCGTGTTTATTTGTTTGTTTTTTTCCCCCAGGGGTGATCGTATCGACTCAGTGGTCCTAGAATATTGCGAAAGGGCTCATTCTATCGGAAATTAAAAGTTCTAGTGCCCTTTTTATGTGACCGAAAAAATTGGAGGGCACCTAGGCCCCCTCCCACGCTCATTTTTTCCCCAAAGTCACCGGATCAAAATTCTGAGATAGCCATTTTATTCACCATAGTCGAAAAACCTAATAACTATGTCTTTTGGGATGACTTACTCCCCCGCAGTCCCCTTGGGAGGGGCTGCAAGTTACAAACTTTGACCTGTGTTTACATACAGTAATTGTTACTGGGAAGTGTGGAGACGTTTTCAGGGAGATTTTTTTTTGGTTGGGGGGAGAGTTGAGGGGAGGGGTTACATGGGAGGATCTTTCCATGGAGGAACTTCTCATGGGGGAAGAGACTTTCAATGGAGGGGGCGCAGGATTTTCTAGCATTATTTAAAAAAAAAACGATGAAAAAATAAATATGATAAGATTTTTCTACTGAAAGTGACGAGCAGCATTAAAATTAAAAATGAAGAGACATAATAACGCAGATGAGGGGTTTACCTCCTCGTAATACCTCGCTCTTTACGCTAAAGTATTATTAGTAATTACAACTACTTATTCTACGGCCTTTGTGATTCAGAGGCCATTCTTAAGGAATTGGGACAAAATTTAAGCTTTAAAGAGCGAGATATCGACGACGGGCGAGCCCCATCATACACGCAATAAAAACATACGAATACAGAAGTTCGCTACGTAAGTTAATTCGTAAGTTACGTATATTTTTTACTTCGTAAAAAAAACGTTCGTAAAAAATTTGAAGTTAATGCCTTTTTAAGTAATCAAAAAATTGGAGGGCAACTAGGCCTCCTCCCTCGCTCCTTTTTTCTCAAAATCTTCCGATTAAAACTATGAAAAAGTCATTTAGCCAAAAAATTTAATATGCAAATTTCGTTTTAATTATTTATGTGCGTAGAGCCAAGATCAAAACATGCGAATATTTACAGTATAATAGAGGAATTATTAATGTTATTCAAAGTAAAAACAAAACACACATTTTTTAGTTGTGAGGAGATAAGATAGAAAGAACATATTGGATTTATAAAAAATGCATCTTTTGTTTTTGATGTTTTGATGACAAAAAACAAATCTGGCGTTGCTTACAAATTTCAGATAATAAATTGTTACTTTGATATCCAGAAGAAAAGGAAGAAATATAAAATAAAAAGATATGTGGAAAATGAGAGAAGAAAAGAGGTTAAGTCTTCTTCGGTCAAAAGGAAAGGAGAAATCATAGTTTTACATTTCTGTTTTAAAAAGTATACTGTATTTCCACTGTTTTACTAATTCATTTTCTTAAGCTATTCAGACTATTACTTATTTCTGGAGAGCAACATAGCCTGTCTGTTTAAAGGTGGATCAAGTGTTGCTTTGGGCCAACTAATGCTAAGCGACAAATCTAAACAAACAAGGAACGCGATTTCTAGGGCATCTTTTTTAAACTTTATTGGTCTTTTTGCGAGAAATATTAAGTCTTAAAAAGAACAAGAAGTTTTGAATCATGACATCTTTTGCAAATAAGCTCTCTGTTTCTCTGTACTTTGACGTTGATAAAGAATACATTTGAACCTCTTGAATGACGAATATTTTTTGCAATTAGCACTGTCTTGCTGAAGCCCTAGACTCCTTTTTCCAAACCTTTAAGGAGACGACAACTAGATTATAATCATTCCTTGTTAGCAGCTCCTGAACTCATTTACTCCAGGATGCTTTATTTCTTTTTCATAAAATCTGGCTATCCTGAATTTCTACCCCCTTCCCTCTATAGAAAAATTTATATAGATATATCAACCTTGATATATTCCAAAGGACCCTAACTAGCCTAATAGCTTCTTCAACGGCATTCACAGAAAAAAAATATAACATATATTCTTTAGCGGTTGAGATGGAAGGCATTAAGGTATTAGCCTTTACAGTCCTTATCGGCGGTAATAATCTCCGTTTCATGGCCCTTCAGCCGGGAAAAGGTGAAGGGCCAGCCATCCTTGTTTTGGCTGGAGACCAGCCATCCTATACTTTCGCACATCCTTCCTGTTTGCCTTCCTCAGATTTCTCCAGGTGTCCTTTAGAGCTAAGTTGATTCTGGCTGACTTTGGGGGACTAAGGAAAATAGTTTACCTAATTTCCGCCAGTATTCTACCTTCGTTTTCAAAACATACGTCATTTTCAGTAAATCCCAAGCAACAATTCGGCCTTTAGGGGTATGAGGAGGTGCTAAGCACCACTTTAAAATTCTAGTTCAAGTTTTTCCTCTATTTTTTTGTCATGGAACTACTGTAGCGGAGGATGGCAACCAAGATATCGTTCACCAGCCTTGATTTTAAATTATTTTCAACTCAGTATTCACACCCTTTTGCACCTGTTTCGGAGGAAGTTAATCTATCTAATTATGCTTTTCTGACCAGGTTTCACTTACTTAATAAATACTAGTTTATTATTATTGCTTAATAAATACTAGTTTCACATACTTAATAACTACTAGGGTGATTAAGATTGAACAGACGATACAAGAGTCAAAATCCCCACTAAAAGATAGCCTATAGATTTATTTCTGTCCGGCGATGTGACAGTGGGGAGAAGGGGGAATATAAGACAGAATCAGCTCTTGAATCAGAAAATTAATAAAATATATACAGCAAGTTACGCAGTAGTCGGACAGCTAATCACCGATTGAACTATTAAATCCTTGTAAAATCTCTATTATACCACCTAGAAATTAGATTATTTCAGCATTGAATTCATCTAAATGGTTTTAATGAAAATGCAATTAGCATGAATATTTTAACCATAGACAATGCTGAACATTTGAAAGATCATATCTTACCATATACCTGAAATCACCTAAGGTCAACACAAGTACAAGGCGCACTTCCATCCGAAAAAAAAAAACAATTAGAAAAGTATACTACTACAAGATATGTCACTTTACATGCGGGTGCAATAACCCAGCTGACAGATGCAATAAAATAATCTGCCTCCCCCTTACGTAAAATTTCTATTTTTACGATGCAAGATCACATTGTAAGTTCTTCAGAGAATACAGTTTTAATTTCCCACGTAGCAAGCTCGTAGAGACACCGCACCAGTTCTATCTCGATACTTTATAAATCTAACTTAGTCACGATTTAGAAAATTTTCAAAATGTCCTTCTCATCTCTCTTTAGCTCTTTTCCTTGTCAACAACTGAAGCCCCTTCCTTTCTTTAACTCTGACAAGTCTAGATTGACTATTCCTTCTTAATTTTTTAACATGCAAAAACAATATTTAACTATAATGCCGTCTGACTGTATCTTCCAGATTCTTCGATATTTCATCCATTGCTTCCACTTCACACCTCTTTAATTCATGTTTTAGGTTTTCTCTATCTTTCATACGTTCCTTGTATTCTCATATGGTCTATCCCTTTAATAGAAATTCCTCCTCTTTTCTCCTAAACTTCCAAGCCGTTTTCACTTATATTCCTAGCTGCATTTTTAACTTTCCTCCTTAGAACACCGTCTGCTACTTCACAGACTATTTCCCTAAAATTACTGCATCCATCTTCTACAATGTCAAATCTGAATCTCCAGTTTAATATTCAAATATTCCTGGAACATTTTCCTCAAATTTTCATCCTCGAGTCTATAAACGTCGTAACTTTTGGAAGTGTGTTACCCTTTCTAAATTTTAGCTTTAGATTAGCCTTTCACACAACAAGATGGTGATCTTTATATCAATAACAGGACAACTATGCACCCCAGAATATTTTATTGATGCTGCAAGTCTTCAACTTATGATAGGTTAGTCAATAAGGTTGGCCATCTTACCACTAGGTGGGCACCATGTTCTGGGCCACTTTATAATCATATACTGTATTGGTTAAAGCTTTATTGTTATACCTAGAATTCTGCAGCAATCTATAACCGTTACTTTTTCCTTTCCTAAATCCAATTTACCTATGCTAGGATATCATCCATCCCCATTCCTTCTAGTCTAGGCATTAAAATCCCCTAACAAAATTTCTCTACGTTTTGTGTTTTGATGTTTCTCCTCAACTTCCAGCTGAAAAAACTAGTTTTTTTTTCATTTAATTTATAATCATTTTTAAATAGTGCGGAGAAATCAGGCTCTCCGTCCATGGAAAAGTCCTTTTCTGCAAATACCCCACCCCTAGTAGAAAGTAGCTCCCAAAGAAAATTCCATCAGGAGAATTTATTCCATGGAAAACTCCCACAGAGAATTTCTCCCGTGAAAAATCCCCCCCTACGAAAAGATACTCTAGCCAGCTCCAACCCCGTAACCCCCCCCCCCCCCACAATTCCCCTTGGCATCATCAGATGTAAAATTGAGTTGGCAAAGAGAAAGACAGACTAATAAAAAAAAATCATATAGAAATTCTAGCAAATTCCTTCAGTGTAAAATTTTCCTGGAAGGTTCATCCCCCTGAAACAGTCCTCTCCATAAGAAATTCTCCTCATTCAAAATCCCCAAGCAGAAAATTCACCCACTCCGCAGCCAAAAAATGTATGCATACTTCCCAATAGCAAACACAATATGTAAACAATGAGCAAATTTTATAACTTAGACCTTTCCCCAGGGGCTGTGGGGAATCATGTTATCTCCATAGGCGTAATTATTGAGGCTTTCAACTATGCTGAACAAAATGCCGACCTCAAAATTTTGATCAGACAGCATTCACGAAAAAGAGAGAGGGGGAGCGGGCTAGTAGTCTTCCAGTCTTCTTGCTAATTTAAAAAGGCCACTAGAACTTTTAACTTTTGTTCGAACAAGCCCTTTTCCAATAATCTAGGGCTATTGGTTCCATGTGATAGAGTAAAATGTAATATTGTATGTGTGTTTCGTGATGAATAAATCTTATCTTCTTCTTCTTCTTCTTCTTCTGATCACCCATGAAAAAAAAAAAAAAATAAAAATGTGTCCATGATCTTTCTTCTGGCAAAAATACCAAAAACGACTCAAATCTTATGAACTATTTCAAAACTTATAACATAGCCTGATCCATACAAGTTGGTACTATGAAGTTATGTGTTGCTTTTCATAAGCATACTCCTATAAACAGATGCTACAAAACAAGGAGGATTTGTTTTCCAAATGCAGCATGTTACCACTTCTTAATCCAAATTCCCTTAGATGTCTCTGAATTCTGTTTTCCCAATTCTTTTGACGAAATAAAATGTAAACTAATTTACCAGAGTTCCTAACAGCTTTACCAGTAAGATAACCCAGTTCTAGCAATACACTCTTGCTTACATTTCCTTCACTGTAACAGACATGAAACCAGATTTTTCATACCTTCAAAAGCATCAGAAACAAATAACAAGTACCCCAACTAGCAAAAGAAGCCAACCCCTTGGTGCAAATATGACCAAGGTATAATGTAAAATTGTTGCTTAACAAATCTTTCACTTGTCTTAAAATTTGAACTACGTTTGTTTTTATAACCACAGCATTGAAGTTGTCAACTTCTGTATTTTTTTTAAGTGGTGCATCAAACCCCTAACCAAGAAGATGACTGTGCCCTAGTAAACTATAGTTACTTGCAGGTCTCTCTTCATAGCATGCATGAAACCAATTTTTTTCGTACTACCCAATGCATCAGAAGCAAACAATAGGTATACAAACTAGCAAAAGATGTCAAACCCTTTGCTCTAACAGTCTATTATATCTTTGCCCCTCTCTCTGTGACCGATATGAAACTAAGCTTTCCAAACCCTCAAATCCACCACAAGTACATAAAATTAAGTCTTAATTCAGGCATATTACAGAATTTTGCATATTCTGTCCATAGGTATTTGTCTGTTATAACACCTATATTAAGTTCTTCATCCATAAAAAAAAACTGTAGAACCAGCTTCTTCGTTAGTTCGCAGCTAAGCACGAGACAAGACAAATGAAGTGACAGAATAGATGGGAAATAAATAATTTGGGCTATATATTTACCCATTAGTGGGATGGATGTAAAATATAGCGGATCTGTATGCAAAATGTGTTAGGCACAATTATTATGCATATTTTGAAGCAAGAACTGTTTACTAAACTTCAATTTCCAAATTTCTTTTAAAAGGGACATTAAAAAGGGAGGGGGGAAACAAGCAAACCCGGGCAACACTAGTATCAAATTATAAAAGAGAAAAACTAGCAGGATATTTTGTCTATTTGTTTTATAATAAAGGAACAAAGGTTATTTTTTACATATCTGGATGTAACACAGCAAATACTGGACAAGATAGAAATAGGTTCAGAGACAGCTTGAGGCAGGTGAAATCTGGATGGGAAGTGGCACTTGGGGAAAAAATTCATCTGCCTTTATGTAAAGGTAGATTGTGTTGCTGTGGGCCAAGTTTCTAATATCATCACTAAGAAAAGAGCCAAGGAAAATATCCAATTACTTTATTGATTAGGCCAGGTAGCTGTCATACATCTTGTGCACCTTTTAGTATAACTTTCATTTAAAGCTGACTTTAGTCCAACTTTGACTTGAAACTGATGTCTGCCAGCTAGAATTGAGCTTGATGGAAAGAAAAGACTATGTGCATAGCTTTAGGAAGTCTTCTCTAGCAAAGACTATAAAACTTCACTTCTACTTGCACACTGTGGGTTCTAGCTCTATTACTATTAAACACTTTTCTTTTTGGTCCCAAGCAAGAATTATATACAGCTCCCCAAAAGGGATTTTCACATTCACAAACCTAGCTGAAAACCCACACTTGAGGTTAGACCCTTTTTGATTAGCTGGAATTTGTAAGCTACAACAGGAAAAAGCCGAAGTGTCACTCTTGAACACAGTTACCTTAGATATAGATTGTTTTACATAATTGGGACTGGATTAGTCAAGATTGGCTAAGTATAACCTAGGAAAACTTTTTTTTTTATATTTAAACTTAAACATAAGTAATCCTTACATATTGGCATATCAAAAGACAATAGTTCTACTTCACAACACTTAAACTTACTTTAAATTTTATATTTTTAAACAAGCACAAATTTTCTGGCCTGACCAAAAACAATCTAGATAGTCTAAGAATTTGGGAAAATTGTATTTCTCTCTTAGTACCCTAAACCCATTTTTATAGAATCCTTTACAGAGTAAAACTAAGAGACCAAAATTGAAAAAAAAAAAAATCAAAATGAAGCTTCACAGAAAATATCAATCACATCATAATTACTATTCATAAAGCTTCTTTATTTACTAAAATTTACATAGTACTTTTGTGTTTGATTAACTAGCCAACTTAAAGGTCAACTGAACCTTATAGGTTAAAAAGTGTTTAATTTTTTTGTTACAAGATATTTAACTAAAAATGTTATGACTTGATTTTTAGTAAATTAAGCTGATTTTTCCTTTACATAGTTGGGGGGGGGGGGAATTCAAAACTGACTAGGCAAAAAAAAAAATATTAATAGAAATAAATTTAGAAAATTACATAAAATAGTTTTTCTTGAGGAATCATGGTAAAGGAGATTGCATTCTACTGTTCAATGGTAGAGAAAACACACCAGACACTATTTTTACATGTAAAATTTACTATAATGAGCAAATTTTGGTCCCCTGGTATTAGAACTTATACTGAACAGAAAAAAAGCTCATCCTAATTATTCAAATTTAAAATGGTGTTTGATTGATGACTAGTGAGTCAAATATTTTATTTAAATTGACAAACCAGTCAGAAAATAAGAAACTATTACTGAAATTAGGATTTTTTGTATATAAGGTAAACTGCTCCATAATGTTTTTTTTTTTTTTTTTTTTGTGTTTCTACAGATGTGGAAATTTGATTTTTGGTTTGGTTCTATTTCTGATATTTGTAAGACATGATGGCATTTATTTTACAATACCCAGAAGTAGAGTAAGAAATTCTAGCCTAAACGCTTGATAGATATGCTAATTGAAGAAGAAAGGAAGAATTGACTCCTAGAATTTGAAAAGTACCTTCCCCTTTGTATCTTTGTTTCTAAAAGGTAAATCTATAAAAGCAACCCCAAAAAGGTTTTTTGTGTGAATCAGGTTATGGATTTCTGTGGGGGGCGGGGGATATACCAGACACTGTTTTTACATGTAGGGGAGACTTGGAGCGCTTGGGACAGGTCTATACTTGGGACAGCACCTTCATCTACAAGATGCCATCTAGCATTCACAATGGTGTTTTGCCCTATGAATAACTTCACTCATAGGTGACGTGTGCATAAATTTTTATTTCAGTAGCCCACGTAGTTGTCAAGAGAGAGGTAAACAAAGAATTTGTTCACCTTTTTGTCACCCCCAAAGACCTAAATACACGGCTGAACCCACAGACAGGCAAGTACTTAACCATTGACCTCACTTTCACAACAACAGACATGGTAAATAGTTCAGAAACCCTGTAACCTTGACTCTGACCATGAGATTATATCATTGAAACTAGAGATTAACCCAGTAAGGTCAGGGTACCAACCAGTGAAAATGTGGAAATTCCAAGACAAACTCTGGAACTCTTGGAAACACAACTTAGACCAAAAAGCTTTGGAAATTAAGACAAGTGATGAGTCAGTGGAATCACTGTCAAATAAGATTACTTCAGCTATCATAGCCTCCTCAGAAAGAATATTTGGCTACAAACAACCTCATCCAAAAAGACAAAATTCTACTCTGGGATGGAACAGTAAATGCCAGAAAGCCTACCTAGAGAAGGAAAAAGCAAAAAATAATTTCTCTAGATACGTCTCAATTGAGAATAAAATAGTTTTTAAGCAAAAGACAGCAGAATTCAAAAAGAAACTGAAAGCTGAGACACAAGATGGATGGAGAAGGCTCTTTGAAGACAAATTTGGCCACAACACTCCTGTTCAGGAGCTATGGAGAAACTTCCAGGTTTTTTCAGGCAAAAAAGAAGGAATCCCATCCCTGCAGATATACAGGTGGGAAGGACTACAGAATCTTCAACCAATGGTAAATTTAATCTCTTCTTTGAAAAGTTTCTGAATGTAGTTACTCCATTACAGTACACACCCCACCAACCTAGTCCCAAAAATAGTACTGCCCCCTTTTCAGCTCCCAGGAAGTTAAAGACACCATTTCAAAGCTCCAGCCTGGTGCAACTGGCCCTGATGGAATTCACAATTTGATGTTGAAAAATTTGCTAGATACATTTGTTGAGCTACTGACACAGCTATTCAACAGATCTGTCATAGAGTCAGCAATACCATCTGAGTGAAATAAGGCAATAGTAATCGCACTTCTCAAGGCAGGTAAAGTCCCTAAGGTAGTTGATTCATACTGCCCCATATCAATCACTTCTTGTGTTGCAAAACTAATTGAGAGGGTAATAAAACTAAGAATTTTAACCCCATTACCAGACCACATCCAAATTGAACAGCTTGGCTTTTTACCTGGAAGAAGCACCATAGATGCCCTAGTTGGACTAGAGCATATAATAAAACTTAGTTTCAAAAAAGGAAAAGCTGTCCATGGGATATTTTTAGATATGGATTCAGCATTTGATAGAGTTGATGTGGGGCAACTAATCAGAAAGCTATCTGTACTGGGTTTACCAGACCTACTGGTAAATTGGATCCACCAATTCTTGATGGGCAGGGAAGTTCAGGCCTCCTTGGGGGGCTCCTACTCAGAGTTTAAGAGAAAAGCTTACGACACTTGACTCCCTCAAGGATATGTTCTAAGTCCACTTCTCTTCTCAGTGTATTGTCATGATATAAGCCTGGAAAATGTCCTTATAGCAGAGTTTTTTCTGTATGCTGATGATATTACTGTTGCAGTTGTGGGGAGAGACCCTTTATGCTTACAGTCAACCTCCCAAAAAGCTGTAGATATGCTATCAATTTGAGCAAATAGTAACAATACGGTTTCCACAACCCATAAGTCAGTTAGTGTGTTCTTCCACAAAATGCACAACTTGGCTGCTTTCAAACCACAGATGAAACTTAATGGACAAGGGATTGTAGTTGCAGAACATGCATGCTTTATGGGAGTTATATTTGACCAAAAAATGACATGGAAACCCCATCTGGATGAGCTGATTGGCAGTCTGAAACAAAGACAAAATTTCATTAATGCTCTCTGCCCTGGAAGAAGAGGTGTCCCCACAGCCTTTGCCTCGACTATTGTCAAGTCAGTGGTGATATCCAAGATAGACTTTGGATCATTTATATATAGATCAGCTAAAAAATGTCTCCTTAAGAAACTTGACACTACACTTCATGCAATCTTAAGAAGGGCCCTTGGTGACCTAAAATCTACTCCTATTGCAACTATGTATTGTGAAGTGGGGATCCAGTCCCTTCACTCCAGAAGAAAATACCTCCTCGCAAGATATTTTGTAAAGAAAATAAGACTCAGGAACCACATTATCTACAAAGAAATTATTAACCATTACAACCCTGACATCTGCTTTAAACCAACAGAGATGTCCTCTTTCCAGAGATTCCTTTGCCTTCCGGGCATGGAAGAGTTCATGGAGAATGGCAGGCTGACTGTCAATTTGGATGATGAAGTCCTAGTTTGGCCTAGTTTCCTCCAAAGGAATTAGGGGATTGATTATTCCTAAGATCAGCATCAGAAAAAAGGAGGGCCTCCCCTAAGTACTGATGAAAATCATATTCCTGGGAAAGTTGGCAGAATATCAGGAATACATTCAAGTTTACACAGATGGCTCAAAGACAGAAATAAAATGCAGTTGTGCAGTAGTTATACCCTCCCAGAGCATGTCTCTTTCCTACCATTTACCCCCCAGCCTGAAAATTTTCTCTGCAGAGCTTATGGCAATTAAGTTTTCACTTCAAGCCATATCAAGCCAAACAGAGAGCAAACATTAGAAGCATATTATCTGATTCACAATGATTCACTTTCAGCTCTGGATTACCTCTCACACCAGCAACACCAAGCAAGAAATGTTGCCATTGAGATTGAAAATTTGGTTACTCAACTTGCAAAAAAGGGTAAATCTGTTCTATTCATATGGGTTCCAGCACAATGTGGTATAACAGGAAACGAATTAGCAGATCAGGCTGCAAAACAAGCCTCCCAACTAGGCCTGATCACTCAAACCCCGATTACTGGTCCTGAATTTCTCTCTTCAATCAGCACAAAAACTTTGGAAGAAGAAGAGACTTGGCTCCATTCTTCCCATACTCAACTCCTTGATCTCTATGATTATAAGCAGCCATCAAAAGAAATGTACCTCACTTCTTGCATCCTTTCTACTTGCCTATTTCGTCTTAGATGTGGCCATGCAAAGACAAAATCAACACTATTTCAGTGAAAAATGGCTCCATCCCCCAACTGTGACATATGTGGAGTGTATGAAGATATGCGTCACATCATCTTTAACTGTAGAAAATATGAAAAAAAGAGGGAAGTACTAAGAATTTGCTGTGAGAAGTCATTTAATGCATTCACGATGCGTTCTGTTCTGGGACACCACACGTCTCCTCCATGGGCTAGACGACTAAGCACAAACCTCTTGGGTAGATTTGTTAAGACTACTGGTTTGGTTCATTCCCTATAAGTTTTTTTGTTTTTGCACCTATATAATAGTGATTTCAGAATTATCCTATTTATCATTTTAGATATATTTTATCTGCATTTGGTTGTATGAGACTGGTTATCAAGGAGGCACACTCGTGCCTCTATAAAGAGGCGAACCACGACAATGTTAAGCGATCTTCGGTTCCAGTGGTCGCAGAGGGATGGGGAGGGATGCATTTCGTAGCCCGAGCTCCAACTAAGAAACCTGCCAAATTTCATCCCCCTCCGACTTTTCCTTCATGGGGCAAATCTGGCCGAAAGTTTCGACCCACCAACCCCAGCCCCCCTTTAACGTTGTCCGATCGGGCTGAAATTCACAATTTAGGGTCCCCTAGGGCCCAGGAGCTTATCCGCGAAATTTCAGCTCGATCCGATAACTCCTTCCCTGTTTTCCAGAAACCACGCATAGCCACTTAATTTTCATATTCTTTTTTTTCCTCGACGCCTACAGGTCACAGCCGACATCGGATCTGGGTGTACGAAGACTCATTCGATGCGGAATTCTCCGAGTAAGTTTCCTTGAAAGTTTCGTAGGAAAATCTTAACCCCCCGAAAGTTTCGACCCCCCAACCCCACCCTCCCCCCCTTTAACGTTGTCCGATCGGGCTGAAATTCACAAGTTAAGGTCCCCTACGGCCCAGGAGCTTATCCGCGAAATTTCAGCTCGATCCGATAACTCCTTCCCTGTTTTCCAGAAACCACGCATTAGCCACTTAATTAACCCATTTCTCCATAAGAGCCCATGTTAATTTGAAATTTTTAAAATTTATTTAAAAGTTATATTTACACACATGCAGGTGGTTAGCTTAGTCGGTAGAGCGTGGGACATTTAATCCTCGGGTCAAGGGTTCAAGTCCCTTATCGGGCGGTTTTTTTTCACAAAATATGAAAAAAACCGTCTTCTTAAAGAGTTAAAGAGGCTGCGTCCCAAAGTCGAACCTTAAAACGTACAGGAATGTACGAAGGGTGTATGAAGACTCATTCGACGCGGAATTCTCCGAGTAATTTTCCTGGAAAGTTTCTTTGGGAAATCTTAACCCCCCGATTTTCTAGCTTAGAAAAACCCATTTCCCCATAAGAGCCCAGGTTAATTTTTGAAATTCTTAAAAGTTACGAATATCAACATTCAAGTACATCAAAATAATCAGCTCGGCACGGCGAGAATGACTGCAAGCATCATAAAAATCCAGCTCCATTCCAGAAATTAAATTATGTAATTGGAAATTCTCCTTGATTGGAAATGTTTTCCAAACTGAACGCAGACGCCATCTAGCATATCAGAAATGAACTTCCTAAACGCCATCTGTCCTTTTTTGAGAGAAAATTCACAATTTATCTGGATAGAATTGTATCAGCTGAACTTGGGCCAAGTTAGGAAAGAGAGATCTTCTACAGCAGAAGATTAGATTTCCGAAGCTAAGTACCAGACTAGGCTATCTATCATAATTAATATTTCTCTTGCCTCACCTATCTGGATAGAATTGTATCAGCTGAACTTGGGCCAAGTTAGGAAAGAGAGATCTTATACAGCAGAAGATTAGATTTCTGAAGCTAAGTACCAGACTAGGCTATCTATCATAATTAATCTTTCTCTTGCCTCACCTATCTGGATAGAATTGTATCAGCTGAACGTGGGCCAAGTTAGGAAAGAGAGATCTTCTACAGCAGAAGATTAGATTTCCGAACCTAAGTACCAGATCTATCATAATTAATCTTTCTCTTGCTTCACCTATATGGATAGAATTGTATCAGCTGAACTTGGGCCAAGTTAGGAAAGAGAGATCTTCTACAGCAGAAGATTAGATTTCCAAAGCTAAGTACCAGATCTATCATAATTAATCTTTCTCTTGCCTCACCAGGTCTTTTCTACAATGCCAAGCAAAGCTTGGCAACTAAAGCAGAAAATGAAAAGTAAGTATGATGAGAAAAAACAAGAAATTAGCGAGATAAAAAGGAAATACTACCAGGAAAATAAGGACCGAATCAAGGAGGATGTAAAGAGCCGCTTTCAAACAAATGAGACGGCAAAGGAGCGTAACCAAACAAAAGCTTTGAAAAGAAATTTCAAACTGTATGCAGCATCACAAGATTATCGCTCAAGGAAAAAACAGGCAAGCCTCACTCAGTACAACAACCACAAGGACAAATTTTCACAACTGTTTGGTGACTACTACAAGAGAAACAGGGACATTTTGACTGCAAAAATATGGGTGAGAACATAGATAAAAAATGGTACACCATCACCCCTGTCGCGAACCAAACATGGAAAAAAAGGTAATAAAGCGCCACCCGCAGCAGAAGCTACCAGCATCTCATTTTCTGCATGCTACTGTCATGCTACAGCATTCAAAAAAGCTGTAGAACACAGAATGGCGAATGATATAATTTTGTCCCAGAGATCGCGCGTGAAACAAAAGCGACACAGACAGTATTATTTGGGAGAAGCGCGTAAAGTACAGAAAATGCAGAATGATTTAAAGGAGATGCAACAAGTTCTGAATATGCACTATTGCAACACGGAAGACTCGAAGGAAGCCATAAAATTGGAATTTGCACATGCAAACAATGTCATAGAAATGGCAACAAATTCGCTCGCAAAGCGACATGCGCTTAATGCAGCAAAATGCGAAAAATTTCTCGACAACTTGCCAGAAGACGAACCCCCAACCCTTGAAGACTTTACAACAGCTATGGGTAATTTGAGACAACACAGTGAGTACACAGAGCCATATTTTTATGAAACAGCCCACACTAACTACGGAACTAATATCTGTCGCGTATAATAGGGCTGCCGCCCCCCAAACCCCCCACTTTTAAAGACTCTTTTGTACAGGTTTTTTGTTTTGTTAATTAAAAGAGGGCCTTTCCGAAGCCAAGAGCGGGGGGTCAGGGGGGCGGCAGGGCAGCCCCCCACAACAAAAAAACCTGTATAAAAGAGTCTTTAAAGCGGGGGGTTTGGGGGGCGGCGGACCCCAACTGCCTCTCCTAATTCCTGTACGTTTTAAGGTTCGACTTTGGGACGCAGCCTCTTTAACTCTTTAAGAAAACGAAGTTTTTTTCATATTATAATGTGTAAGAATTGCATTATTTATTATAATTGTGTGGTATATGAATTTTAATTGCTGTTTGACAATGCATAGTTGCAGTATTTTGATTCCTGTTTTTCAACGCATGCAGTTGCTGCAGGCGAATAACCCCCTTCTATTAGCAAGTCAAGTGATACTGTTCTGGTTCAGTGAATACTGACTGAAGTGACACCCAAACAAGCTAGTGATTATAGAAGGCACAGAACAACTGAGTGATACAAACGCATATGACCTATTGGTTGAACACATCAAACCCTAAACAACAATAGCAACAAAGAATTTGTAAGTGTATTTTCTAAGATTTCCGAAATCTGTGTAGTTAGTTGCGAACGCACCATTGCAGATATTTACAAAAGAATAGGACTATGTATTGGTGATGGACATTGAAATGATGTGTAGCCAGGAGTATCTGCATTATCTACTGTGAACACTAAGCTATATTTTTTTGTATCAATACACACCTTAATTTATACTTGGGACATGTCCCAAGTAGTAAGAATATAGAATCTACAACCAAATCTTAAATTATGTCCCAACTAGATCTCTTAGTACTTTTCATGATTAATTCTGTTCACACCCTGACTAGGTAAACTCAACCTCTAAGTTCTAACAGCCTTTTTTTCTAGTTTTTATTAACAAGGGGAAGAAAAACCCTTGAGGCGAGTCATACCAGTCAATGAAGGAACCTTGAGGCGAGTCATAGCAGATATTTTGTCAAAAAAGTAATCTGTACAAGAAGCTGTTAAAATGTGTGGCCTGTCCAAAACTTCTCTACATAGGCACCTGACTTCCCACATGACAAACTCTAGTAGAGATGCAGTCAATACCCCTTTTATATGCCAGTCAAAAATAACCCACAACAAGATTTTGACCACTGAGCAAGAAACAGAGCTGAAAAAATACCTGATTGAGGCATCTAAGCTACATTATGGGCTTGGAATTTTTGAAGTCAAAACGCTAGTCTCTGAATATGCCAAGAGAAATGGTATATCTTACCCTGCAGGGTGGGATGCCAAACAACAGGCAGGGGCAACTTGGTATTACAGCTTTATGGCTAGAAATCTGTCATTTAGCTTAAGGACACCAGAACAAACCAGCCTTGCAAGGGCTACAAGTTTCAATCAACGTACAGTTTCCATATTCTTTGACAAACTGAAGGGCATCATGGGAAAAATTCAGATTTCAGTCTCAGAATATTTGGAATATGGATGAATGTGGCCTGACCACTGTATAGAAGGTTGCTGCCGAGTCAGGGGTTAGACAAGTTGGAAGGAGCACTTCTGCAGAGAAGGGCCAAACTGTTACAATTCTAGCAACTGTGTCAGCTCTTGGAAACACAATTCTCCAGTCCTGGATTTCCCAAGAAAAAAAGTGACCCCCAGAATGACCATGGGAACACCCACTGGAACTCTGGCTTTTCGAGGAGGTGAAAGTGGATGGACCAATTCTTTAATCTTTGTTGAGTGGATGAAAAACTTCATATCCTATGCACGTCCACAAGCACAGAATCCCTGTCTTCTGATCCTTGACAATCATGAATCCCATCTGTCAATTAATGCAATACAGCTAGCAAAAGACAATCACATCATCATACTAACCGTTCCATGACACACCTTGCACAAATTGCAGCCACTGGACAAGACTGTGTTTATCCTGTTCAAGCTTCCTTACAACAGAGCAATTCCAAACTGGATGGTGAATACCTAAGCATTCCAGTTTCAATTTATGAGATACCTTGGTTCCTTGGACAGCATACTCACTGAGTTTTACTATGAGAAACATGGTGTCAGGATTCTGTGTTTCCGGGATTTCACACTTTAACAATGACATATTCACTGATGATGAATATGCACCATCTTCAATTACAGATAGGCCAAAACCTGAAGGTACAACTGGCAAAGGGAACAGTTGAGCCACCGTCGGACTCTGATACAGAAGTTGGTAGCAATGTCTCAACCATCAAGCCTATACAGCTGTAAACCACCCCTCAAACTCCCAAAGGAGTACAAACAATGGATCCTTCCAGTGCTGTATTACCAGGTGACATTAGACCATTCCCCAAAGCTGGGCCAAGAAAATTTAGAGGTGGAGTTAGAGCTCAAGGGTGTTGCCAAGTGTTGACAGACACATCCAAGAAAAAGAGAATTGAAGAAAAGGCAGTTGGACAGATTAACAAGAAAAATCAAACTGCATCAAAGGTGAAAAAGCCTGCCAAAAAGGTGTCAGCAAAGAAGTTTGGCAGAAAACTGAAATATTCCACCATTTCTTTATCTGATACATCTTCAGAAGAATATCTCATGAAACCATGGAGAATCAGATTGATGAAATGGAGATACAGAGTGGGGACTTTGTCCTTGTCATGGGAGATAAAAAACATGGAAAGAAATTTTACAGTGTAAGAGAAGTTGTCAAAGTTGGTGAGAACAAGGTTGAAGTCTGCTACTTTAAAAGGGTCACTCCTTTTCAGAAATATGTAGCTACAAAAGCTTCATACCAGTTTGAGAAGTGGCAAGCTGCAAAGAAGCTGCCAAACCCAGAACCAACTGGCAAACTGAACACCAGGCCAGACACTTCATTTTTCTGATTAACATGTCTGTATATAATATATTGCAAAAATTCTAAAATGTAAACCTTTTTATATTTTTGTAATATTAAATGACTATATTTGACTTTAAAAAAAGATGGAAACCTGGGCATCCCAAGTATTAAACTATGTCCCAAGTATAAAACAATCTAGTCCCAAGCATAAAACTAGTTTTATACTTGGGACATTTGAGAGCTTCTGCTGAATTACTTTTTTGGTCAAGTTCAAGATGACTTAGAAAGCTGAGTTTTGGGCCAGACATTCTCCATGAAGTTGCCTATATTACCAAGCAGGATTTATCCTTACTGCTGAAATGATTTGCAATCAGTGACCATTAAAAAAATTCATCCCAAGTACTCCAAGTCTCCCCTATAATTTGCTTTTTCAAACAAAGCTTAGTCTTGTGTTACAAGAACATAAAGTCTGTACGCCCTATGGTTTGGATACTTCATTGTAGCCTAACTTTAAGGTCCCATTTCCAGGATTAGGCTCAGGCTTAAATTCTTTGTCCAATGTTGACTATTAGTATATTTAAAATTATTAGGCTAGTGATCAAGACAAAATTAAGACAGTTCACATAACTGTATTACCAATAAAGTGAACATACCACTCAATGCCTATTTTTATGTTCTTTACAAATACAATAATTGCTTCTACTGGAAATTCAAATTTAAGTACTTTTTGAGCTCTTAAATGATGAATTTTCAAAAAATTATGACAGTTCATATAACTGACTCATCAATAAAGTAAACATACCACTTGATGTTTTTTTTATGTTCTTTACAAATATAATAATTTCTTCTAATGTAAATTCAAATTTAATCACTTTCTGAGCTCTTAAAAATGACCAATTTTCACTTAAAGTATGAGTTATTGCTTGTTTTGGACAAAATAATACTATGTTTTCTCAGCACCATCTTTTCTTGGTTGTTTTCAAAACAATAATGCTACATTTTCTCAGTGCTAAAATTACTTACAAAAAGGTTAGTTTAGGTTGGGTTAAAAAGTGCTTAAATTTGAATTTGCTGTAGAGGCAATTATTATATTCATAAAGAACATAAAAAAAAGGTATCAAGTGGTATATTCACTTTATTTGTAAGTCAGTTATATGAACTGTCATAAATTTACCATGATCTATGTGTTAAAATATTGAAGTTAATCTTATAAGTTACATAGCATATAAGAAAATTTTGAAAACTTGAACAATTAGACTATCTGCTTTCTAGGGGGTTTAGACCTAATAATTTCGGTAAACATTTATATTAATAGATTACTCAGATAGCTAAGAAACAAACTTATCTCTCTAGTCAGAATTGCATCCTGAATCAAAATTTAACATTCATTTGCATTAGAAATGAGCTTTATTGTCACCCTTATATATTCCAACTCAAGGTAGCCTATATTTGCATATTTATTTATTATTAGGAATAGTGGTAAGCATCAATGCTTGTCACAAAAACATAATACTAATCTAAAGTAAATTGGCAACAACAAACTAAACAGCAAAAACTTCTAAATAAAACGACACTACACAACAAAAGCATCTAAATAAAAAGGTATATTTACTAATGCACTCTTAAAATTTTGAACACTCTCTGCCTCAACAACCTCCAAAGGCAAACCATTCCATGGTCTGGCAACTCTACTAACAAAAGATAATTGACCAATTTTTTTCAGTGGTTTTGGAGGATATAATTTATAATCATGCTGATGAGTAGAGTGATAATGGCTAAATTCAAAAAATAAATTTGGATCAACATCATCCACTCCTTTAATTATACAAAACACATTTACAAGGTCATTGCAATGTCTACAAAACTTCAACAACGGGAGTTGAAGCCTAGAAAGTCTCTGCAGATAAGAAAGGCGCTGAAGGTATGGGACCAATCTAGTGGCCCTTCTCTGAACCTTTTCTATCCTATGCTCATCTGTTAGACTTAATGGAAACCAAACAGAAGTATTATACTCAAGAAGAGGGCAGACCATTGATTTGTATAGTAGTAAGAAATTATGAAGGTTAAACCTACTAAAGCTTCTCCTTATAGATGATAAACGATAATTTGCATTCTTTACAATTTCCAAAATATGCTTATCAAATTTAAATTGGGTATCAAAGTAAACACATAGTGTAGAGTGTAGTATAGAGTAGAGTGAGCATAGTGTAGAACAACACACTTAGAAGGGTTTATGAACATGGAATTAGATTTGCAACAATAAGTTAGAGAGTCAAGATCCTCCTGTAAAAGTTGCACATTGTTTTGGTCTTGTACTGGTAGATAAAGTTTTACATCATCCACAAACATCTTGACAGTAGAATGCTGAACAGAGAAAGGCAGATCATTAATAAATACACAAAATAAAATTGGACCCAGGCAGCTACCCTGGGGGACTCCACTTAACACATCAATTGAGGATGACATAGCTTCACCAAGAACAACCTGCTGAGTTCATCCATTTAGATAATCAGCAATAAATGCAATTGTTTTTTTTACCCAATTTATAAGCTGCACATTTTTTAAGAAGGGTGGGTATTGAGACTTTGTTGAATGCCTTCAAGAAGTCAATGTAAATGCAGTCAAAGGGTATAGCTAAATTGGCAAAATGTTGAAAATCCAAAGTAACCTCAAGAAGCTGAGTATTATAAGACCTATTTTTTTGGAAACCATGCTGAGCAGGATTCCAAAGATGATTTCCATCAAAATACTTTTGATCACGTGAAACAATCAACTTTTCCATTACTCTGCAAAAAATAGACGTGATTGAAATTGGCCAATAGTTTTTAAATTAGGAGGTGGGGTGGGAGTAAAGTTCAAAATTACCTCTATAGTCAGAATTGAATCCTGGATTCAAATTTAAAATCCATTTGCATTGGAAATGACCTTAACTAAACTCCCCATCCTACCCACTTAATGTGTAATTATATACCCTGAATTGGAATATGCCAGGAATTGGTATAGCCTAGCCTATATAGGGGTGGGGTAAACTTCTGACAATAGAGGTGAGTTTGTTTCTTAGATAGGCTATATGAATAATCTGTTAATACAGGCTAAACTATGACAATGATTTTAACAGTTATTTAACCATTGAATCATTGATCATCCAATTGCTGGGTACAGTTTGTGGATAGCTGTTGGATAGGCCAGTTTAGTCCTTGGTAGCCTACATGTATTGTCACAATAAAATCCATTATGTTAGTAATGTCATGATTAGTGGATCAAATAAGTGAATTTATAAGCCACTAGGCCTATTTGTTTGCTATTATTGTGCTTCCTTTAAAAAACCTTGCTCCTTGCTCAAAGAATTTACTACATTGCAACTAAAGAGAAAAGGCTCTAGGCCAAGCCTGTACAAATTAACTTACCTTCCTTTATGCTAGAACCCTCCACAGGGATTTTTCTTTCCAAGTCTTCTGAAAGAAGGTTTTTCTTCTTGTTAGAAAGCGACACCGACTTTCCATTGTTTAGTTCCTTTTGCTTCCATTGTTTAGTTTGCCTTTGAAATGCAAGCGGCTCCTGGAAAATCTACCTGACTTGTGGTAGGCTATTTAGCACAAGATTCAAACCAAACTTCAGTACAACCAGACTTGCCGGATTGCTTCGTCTGCTGATAAACAAATGTGTGCAAATCCGAACTTTCAATGTGGAGGTAAAATTTTAGTGGCTAGATGCGACTTCAACCAGTGCTTACCTGTTCAACTCTTTAGCATCCGTACTTGTAAAGTCTTGAAGTATTTAATAAAATGTTCATGAAAAAAATAATTATATGTCGATACTGAGGAAGCATTCACAAAGTACATCTTAGAACTGGGAAATAGAAATCTCCCAAGAAATGAGTTCAACAGAATCAAATTACCTAAGGATATAATTTCAAGTTTTAATTTAATTGAGGAAGTTTTGAAAATCGCCTTGTAAATAAAAAATACAAAGGAATGAAGGAACACGTACGTTAGCGCCGCTCAACAAAGAAGTTGGAAAAATGAAGCGTGACATTGTTCATCACCTCTCAGGAGAAAGCAAATCCTGTAAAAGTTATGATTATGTTAAAAACAAACAGAAAAGAGGAATCAAACTCAGACCAAATTTCTTCATTCAATCAAAGTTACCGATTTGCCACCCCATGACTTAAAACTAAAGAACAAAACATTAATTTTACTAATGTGTACATGAAATATTTTAGAGAGCATGTGCAATGGAACACTTCAAGTTAGTACTGATTAATGTAGCAATGGAGTTAAAGTAAAAATTATTACTGAGGATAAAACTGAAGAAGAATTTTACATTAATCTATGATTAGAGGACGACCGACAGCGAAAATGACATACATACAAGCCCACCACGTACTGAGTACCTGGAACCAAGCGAAGTTCAGTTTCCTCCTACTACTACTGCGAACAACTCGCTGCAGCACCAGACCGCCCTAGTCCAACGCAGCTCCGCATGCTGCTCTTGCATCTCTATCAGTTTAAAGTCTGTCAATTTATACCCTTCCAATTTAGCTTAAATCTTTCCTCACGAACCCCTTCTACCCGATTCGGAAACGACCTGCTTTTCGTTTGACCTTATATGGTTTACCGACATGGATGTTCTTTGGAAGTCTGTCATCGTTCATCTGCATGACGTGTCCTTGGTCATCTCAAATTTTCTCCATTATTACCCTAGAAAGCGGGATTGAACCTCATTTTTTGCACAGTTTGAAGTACGGTCAGTCAGACGGGTACCTAAAACAATCCATGGACTACTTTTCTAAAAACCATCTAATAAATGCTTCCCCGTCTCTCGAACCGTACTTGCAAACTGTCAACACAGTAGCTCCTAATAGTCTAATCTTTGTTCTTAAATTCATCTTCACATTCTTCCAAACTTTATTCAACTGTGAAAAAACACGCTGGTCCTTGACTATTCTACTTTCTAAATCTTCGCTGCACCCAGCGTCTTTACTAATAATTAATTAAAAAAAAAACTTTCCAAAAAAGTTTTTCAAGCGACCAGAAATCATTACTAAAGGATAAATGAAACCCAAAACGAACGAAAATCATAATAAACGATCATAGTAAACAAAAAGATAACAGGCACAAATAAAGATGAATAAATAAATCTCAAAACGAGTAAAAATAAAATTTAGTTTCCAAGTAAACTTAAAACGAACAAAAAAAGACTTCGAACAGGAATTTGGCTACTTTTCCCTTCCCTAACCGTAAAAGTCTAAAGCCCATTACATCAATTGCTTTTTGTTGAAAATTCCCTCGACAATCTTTGAATGTTACAACTTGATATGCTTCCCTAACTGCTCTTGAAATATTGAACATATGCCATCTGAAAAACCTGGATGAATGTATGTTAATTGGATTTTGTTTAACATTTCCCTTAGCATTCCATGAAAGTTTCGACTTAATACCCATAGCTGATCCTGAGATCAGTATCGATATACTCAGATACACGCTTTGACCACCTGGATTCTTTTGATTTAGTGCAATATCCCTCAAAGTATTCAATAAAAATTAATTTTTAACAGCCTTGACTATTTGTGGCATATTGTACATAAGACCATTTTACAACCTGGATACACTTTGCTATTTTTGGCAAGCAAAATGCCGTTAAACTCTTTTTAGTTCAATAATTTTAGTTGTAATAATAGAAGTTGTAGTAATATTTAGAGTCACAGTCGCAGTAGCTGTACTAATAGAAGTAGTCACAGTTGCAAAGGGTAGCAGTTGCAGTCATGAGTTGTTTTAGGCACGTTTTGAAGAAGATAAATTATTTAATGAACTGTAAATTAAACTATTGGGTTTAACATTTCTAAATGGGTTTATCAGTCACCCAAAAAAGGTACTATAAACAAGAAAATAACCTGGAAAGAATGCTTTTAATTCAAAAAATGTTCCGGAACTGAGATTCCAAACAGAAAAAGTTAACGTTAAACCCAATTAAAGTAATTTAAGACATTTATTATTGTTCAAAAAAATTGTTCTATTTTAGCAAACCAGAGATTTCATTTCTAAACTTTATTGACAAGGATTTTCAGAGAACGGAATCATGTCTAGATCTGTGTTTACAATTGAGATCACTGAAAGGTTACAGCTGAAATCTTTCTTATTAGAAAACAAACAATACGAAACGGACAACAGAAAGTAAACCCGTCTTTAACATACAGTTAAATGGATGTCATAACAATTTGCACTTCCCAAAATGATTATTTTCGCTTCGAGTATTTACTACACCTTATTTGCAATTACGACCTTAATAGATAACAGTTTATGAACTTATTATCTAAAAGGCCATTACTAATGGATTGAATCCAAAAGAACATATTTCGTAAAAGTGCATATCGGAAAAAGTAAAAAATATACACAAATTATGTGAGAACATCTCAAATTAAAAGGGATATAAGAAAATTCAAGATCAGGCAAAAAGAAACCCTTAACACACATTGCTTTGTCATGGATTGGTTCAAATGTCTGGCTCTCCCTCATACTCTCTCACGACTTGAAATACCCTACGCATGTGATGTTAGAAGATGCAAGACTGTCTAGCGATGTTTCTCTGAATACTTAGCCCTGCTGCCTAAAAATTAAATTTTGGCTACTTCCCTGGGTTTCTTGAAATGAAATAATACTAATCTTTTCAGAGCCCCTTTCTAAAAAAAAAAAATTATGGTCTAACCTGTGTCAAAGGCTGAGACAAAATTTTCAAATAAAATCATTCCTAAGAAGTTTTAGTTAAAATTTTACCGAAGGATACATTCTGAGAAATTGATCAATATAATCTTAGTTTTCTCAATCAGTATCAAAACCATGGTGCATATGGTGCACAATGATCCATGCCAGTTTTTTCTTCCAAGACATTCATGTTATCTTTTTTTATAATTTGAAGTACAAAATTTTTCTTGGGAGGTCAGCTTTAATATCTTCATAAAAATCCTCAGTTTGAATTTCATAAATGAAACTTATCCGTATCCATGCAGCATTAACCAATGTTCTCTTAATATTTTGATTTCACGTATTCATAATGAAATTCATACATCAATAACTTAGATAACTCTAATACAGCTAATCCGATATAACTATGTTTATCTAGACTTATTATTGACCTGACCATTCTGGCTACCGAGAAATTCTTGGCAAAGATTATTTCCAAACTAAATTTATGTTTTTTTTATTATTATTATATTGTCTTTGTTCATCATTAGTGATTATTTCAATATTAGCTCTTTTTCTAACTTTTTGCATGGTTTTCCCAAAACAAACATAATTCATTAAGAGGTCACGGAATTAGGAAAAAAGTCTCAGTTATCGAACTATGCTATGTTGGCAAAAGCTCACAAAGTCAAAGGATTTCAAAATTCTGAGCTGCGTATCTGGTAAGCTGGATGTCTCTGCTTTTCAGGGGTTGTTTAAATTAAAGCAACTAATGAATAATCGAAGCATATTTAGAGCTATAGTCGATTGTCTGCAGTTAGAAGACCAAAGACAATGAGAATCCATATATAGAAACCTAGTACTAGAAAACTAGTACTCTCTGTACTATATTCTATTTAAACGAGCAAAAGTGCATGAATGTATTTATGTACATATGTGTTCATTTGTGTGTTTTTTTCAAAAACGGTCCATATTTTTTTTTAAATTGGCACTGTGAGGTTTCCTTTTCCCAAAAGTGGTCGTACTGTTTTAGATATCTATGATGCATTCAAATTATACAAGATGACAAATAACAACACACAGCTCAGGTAGCAAAATTATAAAAGATGAAATTATAAAAATAAAAAATGACTCTGAAAAACAGCAAAAGCAAAAGGCAAGGAACAAGCGGCATCAAAAATCAAATTGAATTACAAGCAAAAAGTTGCACAACAAAATTTGCAGTTACGAGACAAATTAGAATTACAATAGGGATGATATAACGCGTTTTCTTAGTGTTTGCAAAGGATAAACAGGAAAGAAGAATTGAATTCTCGCTCTGCCAATATATAACTTAAAACTAAAGAATAACAGAATAATCAGGCTAATGCGTAATTTAAAGTTTTTGAAGGGTATATGCAATAAAGAATGCATGGTTTTGTTACTAAATTATACCACAACGTAATTAAAGCCAAGATACGATTGCTGAGGAAAAAGCTAGAAAAGAAGTTTTTTTTTTGTTATCTCTGACGTTATAAGAAAATATACAAGAAGAGGAATAAATTTGAAAAGCTAAAGCAAAATACATGAAAAAAATTTGAGAGCAACAGCGAGAACCACAACAGATTGCAGAAGAATACTAATCTTAAAAAACGTATCATTCCCTGAAGGACGAACAGGAATAAAAAATCAAATTCACGCCAAAATTCCTTAATTGAACTAAGATTGCTGATTTACCATTTCAGGATTTAAAACTAAAGACAAACACGATAATCATACTAATGCATAATTTGAGAATTCGCGATTCTCACTACCATATCTATTTCAACCACAGAATCATTTTATATGGCACAGATTATTCTTGATTTTGTAGCATCCTTGTTTTTCTCAGAGCTGCCTATCCTTCACAATTCAGCACGTAATTTCAAAACTTATTAAATATATGGCAAGTTTAACCACTAAGGAAGTTTAAAAATGAACTTTTAAGCTCATCTTGCATTTCTGAGCTTCATACGCTAAAAGCATAGGTTGTACAACAGTTTTGCAGCCAGAGTCTATAGCATTCTCCAAAAGATATTCTTTAAAAAATCACATACTTCTTTCTCCTTGTCCTCAATTGTTTCCAAAAATAGGGAATCAGTCAGAAGTTTTAATATGTCAGGGCCTGTGAAAACTCTTTTCATTTGGCTTCAGACAGTTTAGGGAATTTGAGGCACAGATGTCCAAAACATTTCCCTACTTTTGGCACTGAATTGACAAACTGCTTTACAAGCCCCAATATAATATAAAGAGGTAATAATACGGAGATGTAGTAATAACACTTTCTGGTGTGACTAAGGTCGTTTTCCGGATGTAATTTCTCACCATTTGTGCAATTGTCTCAAAGGGGCCAGTCAATTATAATCCAGTGTAGCTGTCTGGCTCTACTACCCCATAATCAAAGAGAGCAACGATATTTTCTAAAATCACCCTGCTGACCAAACAACATGGGTAGGGATACTAAAACGAAAAGATTTTTTCTTACCTTTTAATCAAAAACGAAGGTTTTCTACCCATCTTTTGCAAACCTTCTACGGAGCCTGCGGTCTGTCTCGTTCTCCAAATTGATTATAAAAAAGGCATACAAAAAGCTTCTTTCGGACGCCTACTTAACATTATATTTTACTGGGTATTCACCACAGATTAACAAAAGCTAGATGGAGAAATAGCGGAATATCTAATGGTCACATTCTAGAAAAAACTGACTTGTTGTAAGAAATTAATGCTAAAATTTTCTCTAATAGTACTGACGATTCTTTCAGCAAGTCCAGCCCTCAATATAAAACATTTTTGCATCATCTTTTTATTTTTATCTAAAAAAATTGAAAAAGACCTTGTCTTCATGTACACGATACAACACACCAACGACGCCATCTACACTATTTATTTTAAAAAGTAGCTTTGGTACAAGCAATGACAACCTGGTTTTTTATTTACTAGGATTCTTGATTAAGATCACCCACTTGGCTTGAGACCATTAATATGATAGCTATTTCGATGATCCATAAGCTCCTTTTTAACGTCAAAGTAAGTGAGACAATCAAGGCATTTGTAAAGACCTGTTTCAGTAGTTTCAGTTGGCCGAATGCCACAATTGGCCAGGTCCCTTTCATTAACATAAATTAAGTTTATGTGAAAGCGCAAATAATGCCTCTTAAGACTAAAACCACGCTTGAAGATGGCACCGCAGATGTCACATCGGAAACGCTGATTTTTCTTCAATCCGTTTTCGGATGGAATAATGCTATCCTTTTCAATCTTAAAGCTGTAGTATTCAAACGGCTTTTTGTTCATCACTTTTTGCAAATACAGAAGGGTACTCTCTGAAAGAGAAACAAACATTTAGAAGCGATTCTTGATAAAAGTATGAGTGACAAGCTTACTGACATACAGGATGCAAAGTTCTGTTGTAAATAAAGCAAATGAAGCTTTATTCCATCAAAAAAGCAAATATAGCACAACAGAATCTATGATTGGAAGATAAGCAACATCGAGCGTACCAAGGTATAACGAAAGAAAATGATTCCACAGCGAAATCGGTGTTTAGAAGACTTACCCCATGTGCTGTGAGGGTTAAGTCATCCCCCGAGATTTTTCTCGGATTTTTCGATTTTTCGACTATTTGGAACAAGAAGGCTATTCTAAAATTTTGATCAGATATCTTTAGAAGGAGGACTGCTAAGAAGAGATTGGGAAGTGAATTGAATGCCCTCCGACCAGTTTTTTACATTTTCCTCAACATGCACTGAGAGTTTAAAGTAAGTACCCTCAGCTGTTCTTGTGATATTGCAGATACACATTTTTGATAAACAGGATGCAAATAGTACCTTTAGATTTAGCTTAACATGCCCTTCAACATTACGTGTTATTATCATGCCCCTTAACGTTCGACCTTAATACCTTTAGTCTTTTCAAACACACCTAGAATAAGTATTCACCTCTTTTCCTAATGATAAATCCTACATGTAAAAAAGGGCAAATTTTATAATTTACAATAATTACCCTGAGGACTTTCGGGGCATTTCATCAAGGAGGCGGAATTACTAGACCTTTTGAAAGTTTTGAAGAGAATTACTTTTCAAAATTTTGAGCAGTGATGAGCAAAAGGCACATCGAAAAAGGGCAAGGGGGCTGGTTACCTTCAGGTAGTTCTTGAATACCCCCAGAGATTTTCAACTTAATACCCTCAGCTGCTCCTTAGACATTGATGATGCGTTCTTTTGACAATCAGTCCACACACAGTGGACTTAACCCCTCTCTGAAGTAGTGGCAAGCTATGTCATCCTCATAGGCATAGTTATTTGAGCTTTTCACTATCATTAACAAGACGTCTACATCAAAATTTCCATCAAATATTTTTGGAGGGAGAAACTCAATACTATTAGCCTTTCTTTGAATATTACAGATCCTCGTTTATGATCTGTGCCTTTTTATTTAATATAACACACCCTTCAACATTCTCCAAAGTTCCACCATAATACCCTTAGCCTTTTCGGATACACCCACGAGAAAATATTGCCTCTTTTCCTAATGATATATCCTGCAGGTTAACAAAGGCAAATTGCATAACTTAAATTCCTTGCCCTGGGGCTGTCAAATGACAATTCCAAAATTTCAATAAGTGTTGAGTAGAGGAGGCACCTAAAAGGCAAGGAGGAAGGAGGGTCTTTGCCCTCAAATCTCTCTTCAACATCCCCTCAACATACCTTGAAATTTTCAACTTAATATCCTTAGTTGTTTTTTAAATATTGCTGATATCCCCTTTTCACAACCAGCAAGCACATGGCGTGTTTTGATCGTGTTCGGCATCCCTCTCAACATTTTCTTAAAGTTTCACTTTAATACCCCAAGTCTTTTGGGAGACCCAGGAATAAACATGCCCTCTTTTCCAATAAAAATCCTAATATGTTAACAATGGGTAAAATACATAACTTATGGCCCTAGCCCAGGAGGCTGTGGACACAGGAGATGTGTCAACCCAGGAGGCATAGCTACTCTACCTTTGACCTATCTTTAGCAAAATAGCTATCTCAAAATTTGATCTGATGCGTTTAGTAATAATAATATTTCAACATTTTTCACTTGCATAAAATGCACTTAGAGAAGTACAAAAACATAGAAAGATAAAATAAAATGGAAAAAATAAACAAGAAAAAACTCACAAAAAAGTAGATAACATCTCAGCTACTTAGGCAACACACTTAAGACTATGCAGTTAAGTGGATAGTCGACAATATTTTTTCGACTCTCATTGAACCTGTTTACAAGCTGGTCATTTTTTGAAGAAATATCAAAAACGTTAAATCTACACGAAATGCACCGGTTGCGAGTCCAAAGCACCAACTGCAGAAGATATTTACAACAAGAACCAAGAGCTCATATGGCACTTGTGATGAATTCGGAAGAGCAAAGAGCTACTTCTCACCGAGTTTCATTACGATCTCTCCACTCTAGGCGTTTTCCAAGATTTCGGGTTTCCCCCTCCAACTCCCCCAATGTCACCAGATCCGGTCGGGGTTTAAAATATGAGCTCTGACACACGAGTTCCTTCTAAATATCAAATTTCAATAAGATCCAATAACCCATTCGCAAGTTAAAAATACCTCATTTTTTCTAATTTTGCCAATTAACCGTCCTTTCACTCGCTCCCCCCACCCATATGATAAAATCGGGGAATCAACTATTTCTAATTTAATCTGGTCGGGTCCCTGATACGCCTACCAACTTTCAGCGATCACTATATTGATCACGTATCTAGTTTCGGATCTTCTTCATGTAAAATTGGGGTGGTCTGGGATTCGAACCTGAAACCTCTCGCACCCTAAGCGAGAATCATACCCCTAGACCACAAGCCATACTTAAGATGAACAATCATTTGTTTTATCGGCAAATAAAGTTCTTCTCAACTATCTTGTCCGCTCGCCCCCTCCCCCAGATGGTCGCATTGGGGAAGAGACTATTTCTAATTTAATCTAGTCTGGTCTCTGATACGCCTGCCAAATTTCATCGTCCTAGCTTATCTGGAAGTGCCAAAACTACCAAATACCCCCCAACTCCCCAAAAAAGAGCGAATCCGGTCTGGTTATGTCAATAACGTGTCTAGGACATGTGCTTATTCTTACCACCAAGTTTCCAAGATTTCCTGTTTTCCCCTCGAACTCCCCCCAATGTCACCGAACCCGGCCTGGATTTAAAATAAGAGCTCTGAGACACGAGAACTTTCTAAATATCGAATTTCATTAAGATCTAATCACCCATCCGTAAGTTAAAAATACATGATTTTTTTCTAATTTTTCCAAATTACCGAATTAGGTCACCCCCCAACTCCCCCAAGGAGAGCGAATCCGGTCCGGTTATGTCATTACGTATCTAGGACTTGAGCTTATCCTTCACACCCAGTTTCATCCCGATCCCTTCACTCTAAGTGTTTTCCAAGATTTCCACACCCCAACTCCCCCCAATGACACTGGATCCTGTCGAAATTTAAAACAAAAAGTCTGAGTTACGAGGATCTTCTAAATATCAAATTTCATTTAGATCCGATCACTCGTTCGTAAGTTAAAAATACCTAATCTTTTCTAATTTTTCCGAATTACCCCCCCCCCCCCCAACTCCCCCAAAGAGAGCAGATCGTTCCAGTTATTTCAATCACGTATCTAGGACTTGTGCTTATTCCCCCCAAGTTTTATCATGATCTCTCCACTCTAAGCGTTTTCCAAGATTTCGAGTTTCCCCCTCCAACTCCCCCGATGTCACCAGATCCGGTCGGATTTAAAATAACAGCTCTGAGACACGATATCATTCTGAATATAAAATTTCCGAGAATCAAGATGATTCCGAATCAATGTCAAGATCTGATTACCCGTTTGTAAGTTAAAAATACATCATTTTTTCTAATTTTTCCAAGTTAATCGTCCCCTCACTCGCCCCCCCCCAAATGATCGAATAGGGGAAAAAACTATTTCTAGCTTACTCTGGTCTGGTCCCTGATACGCCTGCCAAATTTCCTCGTCCTAGCTTATCTAGAAACGCCCACACTAGCAAAACTGGGACAGACAGACGAACAGAAATTGCGCTCGCTATATGTCACTTGGTAAATATCAAGTTCCATAAAAACGGAAGAACAGAGATCTAATTTTTTCCTACTTAGGTATTAATGAAAAGACTCCACAAAGGGACCAAGAAGAAAACATGCCGGGCGAAAAAAGCGTTGCAAAGTCTGCCTTGAGTTATTTTATGGAATTGGCCTTTAAGTCGAGCAGCCCGTATGATTTTAAAGCTTTTCTTTTAACGCTGAGATAACAAGTATTTTAGTAGTTTTAATAATTTATACAAACAGGAGAACTAAACAATTGAGAGAAGAAGATGCGGAAATAGTTTCTGGGCCAACATTGGCAGTAACAGGAGGTTGCTAAGACAAACCGCAGACGAGAATCTCACTTTTAGCGGAGGCAACTTGAAGCACAATCTCATTGAGACCAACCTTTGCTAACGTTCTTCTATCAACAGAATCGAAAGCTTGCTCATAATCGATAAAACTGAGGACCAAAGGTGCTGGACAACAAAGGGACTTCTCATTTATTAACCTAAGAGTCAAAACTTGGTCGATACATCCTCTACCTTTTCTAAAACGGCACTGTTCTTTCCTTAAAACTTTGTCTACAGCATCTCTCATCTCTCTCAGCATCATCTCTCTTTGAGAACAGAGCAAACTATATTATAACTGTATTTTGGAAAACTTGGAGGTCATCTGATAGTAAAGGATATCGTCTGAATAACAGAGGTGATTTACATATATATGGGCTCATTAGAAATGGAGGAGTATTTTTTAGTAAAGATTTGGATAGTATTATTGAAAAGATAGAACCTTGTAAGCATAGAACCTTGTAGGAATAGAATCTTGTTTCACACCTTTCCGATCAGTGATGAATTTGCTCAGCTGGCTACCTAGCCGCATCTGTGTGAACGCATTACCACACCAATTCCATAAGAGACGACAGATAAAAGGGTTTACTCCACTTTTTAATAGAGGAAGAAAAGCAAGTGAAGAAGTAATGGAATCGAACGCCTTTGAAATGTCGATTACACACATACAGGTTCTATATCAGCATCCGATAGCGGTCTAAAATAGCCAAAAATGTTGCGTGGGCATTTTGCACATCCAAGCCTTCACGAAATTCAAACTGGTTGTCCCCATGATCGTACACTGTGCTGATTTCTTGGAAGATCGGCTTTTCAAAAAGCTAACTAATTGTAAAAAGAAAATTCGGGTAAAAAATAACGAGGATGGGGGGGGGGTGGCTGGTTGCCCATCGACCACTTTCAACTGTTAATATGAGCATTACAACTTTCAATTTCCAATCGAATGAGCCTCCTTTAAAGTTTATGCCACAACCCTTCTATAAAAATCTTATGTATTAACAATAAGCAGCTTCGACAGCTTACAGCCCTTACCATGAGGGCTGAGAGGGAAACTCAACCCTCAAAACGTAGTTATTTGATCTTGTGACTATCCGGGAGAAAATGGTAATCTCAAAGTTTTGATCAAATATATTTGAGGAAAAAAGGGCACAGGGGGAGGGGGCTGGTTGCCCTTTGGTCACTTTTGATTCTTAAAGAGAACTAGAAATTTTGATTTCCAATCGAATGAACCCCCACCAAAGTTTATAAGAACACCTACTTTCACAAAAACCTGGTATTATTACAAAATATGACGGAAAGCCAGTCGACACTGAAAATACCAGATTCTAGACAAGTAATTTTTTCCTGTGATTTCATAAGAGATTTGCTGCGGTGATTTTCTTGGCTAGTATTCTTCAATTATAATTAATAGATATTAGTCTAGAAAAATACCACATCTGGTATGGTCTGTCATTGTGCTGTTTATAGTTCATAGTCAGGAGCTTGTACACAATACAAAAAAAAAACATATATTCTCTGCTTATTGAAGTGCAGTCAATTTTTTTTTGCATGAGTGGTTATTTTATTTTTCATTTTATTCATCTTTATCTTCATGTCAGTGTTTTTCCTTTCTTATTTTCTATATTTTACTTATTCTCTTTTCTGATGTGTGAAGTGTCTTCTGTACAAAAAAAAGAGATATTCAATATACAAATAAATAACAAAAGTTTAAATTCTCAAAGCAATTCAGCATCTTTGAATCCACTCTAAAAACGACATTTTTAAGTATCCAACCCTCGCCGATTTTCAAGGGAACGATTCTAATTAGTAGCAACCAATATTATTTCATTTAGGAAAATCTAATTAGCATTATCAATATTAAGATTCCAAAATGGAAATTGAAGCAACGTGTAAATGATATTGAACAAGTTATCCACGAAGGAAATAAAATTAAATGAAAGTTAAATAACACACTATATGTGCATGAAACTATGTGTATAAAAAGTGGCTTAATTCGACACTGAATTGAACGAATGTCCAAAAGATATACAATGGTAGTGGAAAAAGAGCAAATACTCAAATAAGAAAATTGTTCAAATTCGTATAAATTAAGTGACAAGAATCCTTATACTTTTTCTTATCAGTTTTCGCTAAGCTTTTACGAGGAAATTACCCTGAGACACTGTGTAATATAATATTTTTAATTTCTTTTTGTCGTACAAGTTCAAAATTATTCTTATTAAAGCTGCTGGACGCGATTAACGATAATTACTCTTTTGTAAGCTAAATTGATTCCCGCTTTGGGATTCATTGTTTAATTCCGTCCCGTTTTCCCGTAAATATATTTTAATCTTGTTTTTTTTTTTTTCTTTTTTTTGGCAAATTTTTCCACATCTGCTAATTTAGCTTTCCAAACAGACAGTCTGACGATGACTCATCGAGCAGCCAAGAAACAGTGTTTCACATTTAAAGCCAGTGGGGTCAGAGGGTGCTAGCCACTGATTCAGCAGAACGAATGTTGTACCCCTTGATACTACTCATTTGCTGGATTCTCACGGGGTTCTCTCTCACTTTTCATGCCAAAAAGAAGACTAGTTTTCACTTAAATTTGTGACCTCAGTTTGAACAACAGTAAGATTTTTACGACCCATAAGTACACAGATTAAAAAAGTACATTTTAGCACAAACAAGAGGAATTAAATTGTTACAATTGTGGAACTACAGGGCATTTTGTAAGAAACTACCCTAGAAAATATAAGCGGAAAACTCTTGGAAATTAAGAGGAGAGAGGATGAGTCGAAATTGGCCATGTCAACTTTTGCAGAAAATGATCTGGGACCTGGGAATCTGGGATCCCCCCCTATTGACTCTAAGGAGCATTAGCTCCTGTTTGGTGGGGAGAAGCCCCTTTGGAATGTCATAAGGGGTATACACCTCACTCAACGCACAACTGTGGGGCCTCTTGTGATGCGTTTACTGAGGCTCAGCCTTTCCAAACTAAGATCCCTGGAATATACTCTTTCCCATTATCAGTCACTATTTATCCCCTCCAAGCCTTTACCCTGTAGCCTCATTCACTATTCTTATCCTGTATTGGTATAAACGTTTATAGTCTTTTCCTTGAGTCTTATATCCAAAATAGCCTCCATTTGACATCAGTAATCGTTCTTCATATGATTACCTCAGGGGATCAAGCCCAGAAAAAGTCTCGGATTGTTACCCCATTTCCCTGTATCCCAATCGCTACCGCGTACCTTTGTATTTTTTTTTTACAAACAATTTTGAACTAGGCTATTGACAATTTGTGTTATAATTGAAATGTGGATTCATTTTCATCATTGGAGGTTAAGAGGTTAGCTGAGCAAGTCCCTTCTAACGCCTGATATCGTCCCATATCCCAGGACCCTATTCTTCGCTTCTCTTTTTAAATTCACGAGAGTGAAGAAATTCCAGATTTAATCGTGCTGCAAGGCTCTGATAAGGTATGGCCCAGAATCCATATAATTACTGTCACTTTTTTATATTTTTCCCCATTCCGCTCTTGGGTTGGCTGATAAACGAATTCCTTTCCGGTTGGGCTCAAGAACCTCATCACTGTGTCAGCACGATTGCTGTCCCGTTAATTATGCAGGAACTCTTAATCAAAATCCCTAAGCGGATGAAGATGGCTATCAAGCCAATAGCTTCGATCTTATACACAGCCGTTGAATGGCAATGGATTCTGGGCTAAACAGATGGCGTGGCAGTAGAACCTAAAGCCAAGCTGTTAGGTAGCTGCAATGAAAACTGGCCAAAGAAGCAAGACTAACACAGTTGGTGATTTTGGTGTTTTTGTTTGGAATATTTTGTTTCTTGTGTTTTTCTTTTGACTTATGAGGTTACAACCAGGTTAGCACTCTGGTGGATATTATCTTTAAAGGGAGGCTCTCGGGCCCTTTGACTTGATTATCTGTTAAATGCCCTTTTGTACACTAAATTCACTCTCACTTTAGGACTCTCTGCTTCAACCTGTTCTTGCTTTTCCTTAAATATCTCTTAACTTCCCTTTCAGTTTTTTTGGTAATTTTTTGTGAACTAACTGATTAGCGTAGCTTTCCAAACAGACAGCCTGACGATGACTCACCGACCAGCAAAGAAACAGGGATTCACGAGTTAAGTCAATGAGGTCAGAAAGAAGGGGGTAAACCATTGACTCGGCAGAACGGGCATAGCACGGTGTCACTTCAATATTACTAATTGGCTAGATTCTCATGGGCTTTGCTCACTTTTCACGACAATAAGAAAACTAGTTTCTTTTTGATTTGTGATCTCGATTTGTTTTACCTTTTTTTTTTTTATCTAAGGTCACTTTTATCCTCTTCACCTAGGTAAAGCTTAGAGAGTGAGAGAAAATAAGGTGTTTCGGCATAGAAAAATAGTAAAAAAAAATGTTTGAGGTATCTTCATGAGGAATGATATTGTCCTGGGAAGATACAATCCAAGGGTCTGGGTCAATTTGGTAGTATAAAAAACATCAGAGCCAGGTCACTATTTCCCCACTCCAGTCTCAAGCCATGAGGATTGCCAGTGCGTGAGAATTACTGAGTGTTGAGTGGTTGAAGAATTAATACTAAAGGCGTAATTTACTTAGATTGTTTCACCTAGCTAGAAAAAGAGGATTTGTCAATAACCTTCACCCAGCAATCTATTAGTAGCGACCACGGGCCTGTGTGAAGTGGTGGGCGGAATATCAGCAGCGGCAGTAGCCCTGTGGCGAAAATACTAGTAGCAAAGGCTCTGTGTAAGAATATTTCCATCAAAGTGCTTTTGAATGTGTTAATTACTAACTCATTTCTGTGTGTAACTATTGAATAGTATCTTGTTGGATATTGCTATTAGTTAAATAGTAAAAATGTTTGTATAAACTAAATTTTATAAACCATCTTCAGAAAATCTCTTATTACCTTCTTATCCTGGTCCCATGTCACATCCAAACAGTCTTTTCCCTCTTTCATCAAATTTCTTCCTTTTTTAAAGATAATATCTTCTAGTTTTCTCTTTCTCACGATAGCTTTAAAAAACATGTATGGTGTACAAATATCCGAGTTTGTTCATCCAATATAAATTCTTTCTAAAAATTAACTCCAATGTATAACAATTGTTCATAAATATTGCATTCTTTTTAAGCCCCGCCTTTCAAAGTATATTTAATTAAACGACTAATTTAAGCTTTCATGTCCAAATATTTAGTTTTTAGTAAAGTAGGACTGACAGGATAAAATTTCACTGTATTCTATTTTTTCGAATAAAAAAAAATGAACTTCCTATTATACATCGTTCCCGAATACAAACAAGTCACCTATCATTAATAGCGACAAAAAAAACTAATGAAATTCATCATAGGACCCTGAATATTATTCATGTTTATTAGGTTTATAATTACAAAATAAAAATGAAAGCAAGAATACTATATTAAGGTATATCCTTACCATTGATATTTGGTCTAGTCACTACAGGTAGCTCAGAAAACACGTCAGCCTTTTTGAATACAGCATCAACTTTAGTTTTGATACCAGACATGCGATCTGTGACAGAAGAGTGGGGTGCGTATGGCAAAATTGAATCTTCAACATTGTGGTCTGAAGCATCTTCGTTTGACAATGACTCTTTGTCTTCTACGTCTAAAAGAATAACACAAAGTGCATTTGAATGAGCTATATTCCTATGTTGTTTTGCACCTTCATGAATTATTCCAGTCCATTCCCTCTAAGAAATTCCCTTTTGTCTTTTTTTCTATGTCTAAAAAGATGGTAAGTTGAAGGTAAACTGACTATTTTCTTATATTTTATGTACTTTCATGAATCGTTCCTGTGCTCAATCTAAAGTATATTTCTGGTTGGCGTTTCCAAGTACAAACTCTAACTTTTACCCGTTTAGAAAATTTACTCTGATCCATGAGCGGAACCTAAGCATTTCAATTGGATCGGGGGAAAGGAGCTTTAAATTCGGGAGGTAGACTGTATAAAATCTTTCACCGTAATGGGGAGGTGATCCAGCCCTCCTAAGAAAAAAACTAAAAAATACCAGTCTAAACGGATTTTAGGCTGTCTGAATACTTATCTGGGGAAATTATTTTATAATGAATAACGAACACAAATGGAAGTGCACGCCAGCCCAAAGGTTTCAAGACCACTCTTTTTTAAAGCGTTAAGACGAAAGGTTACTATTTAGAGAAGATGCTACTCGGTTAAACTAAAAAAAACACTACACAATAAATAATAAACATATCAAACAAATATAAATTAAATTCAGAGTCAAGCTCCTACGCTAGTCTGGGGGTAGAGGCTCACCGGTTGATTCTCAGCACCCAGCGTCAATTGTACGTATTTATTTTGGTACGCTAGACTTACCCTATGAAACTTCAAACAAAGCTAATGCTACTATAATTTTTGCCGATTCAACCCTAATTTAATATGATGTTTATTTAAAATGTACATCTTGACAAAATCCGATATTATTTCCTTGCTAAAGTTTGAACCTGCAAACATATAAAACTAGTTTCTCACCCCTTATAATCTTTAGAAGTACCTGATAAATGATAGTGTTTACCAGATTATTATACCCCTTACATTTTACGACCTCTTAAATAGGAGACGCTTATAGCCTCTGTGCTATAATTATACAATAATGCTACTGACGAATAGCTTGTAGATAGTCGTATACATCCCTAAGGAGTATTTCAAGTGCACTTAAAACACCAGCAAATAGTAGCGACAAAAAAGAAAAAAGTCACCTCGAAGCCTCGAAAAAAATGAAAATGAAACCACATTCAAAATTTATCAAGTGTCAGGAACTTCAACGTAAGGAATTTAAGTTTGAAGAAATTCAGGAAGTTCAAATTTTGATCATCAGTGATTTATATACCAAGCCACAAAAAAGGACTAAGTTCTTAAGGACTGTAAATTTTCTTTCATACACCCAAACCTCAAACTGAAAATAATAATAATAATAATAATTTATTTGTTACCCGCTTGTTTTGACAAATTAAGCGGAGTAAAAACATTAAGGAAAGAAAAACGAAATAACACAAACAATACAATTAATACAGTCTAATCAAAGGGTGGTAAGGGCCCAAGCGTTGACAGGCCTCAGCACCTAATCTAGCATAGAGTTTTTTATAAACGAAAATAATATCAGTGGCACAAAACTTTCTGATAATCTTCTGATTTCTATAAGAACGCGGCAGATACAATAAATATTTACAATAACGAAAATACATAACTCTTATGCCCTACAAATCTTGATTATTAAACAACGGGCGCAAACCGGAAAGAAACAATATAGAATGATCGCAATATGTAGAATAAAGTCTGGATAAAGCCTTTCGTGAAAATCTGCCTCGGTTCGGGACAATTTTCGCGTACCCTTTTTTAAGTTTACTTTTAATATCATTTAGCCCACAGGATCGAAAAGCCGATAAAGATGAACAAATACTAATACCAAGCCACCGAATCGAAGAAACGAGCTGAACTGAAAAATAACCACAATCAAGATCACTACTTTGATGCTTAGCATTAAAAACTAAATGTTCACATTTTGATGCTTAGCATTAAAAACTAAATATTCACATTTTTCAGTATTAAGTTTGAGGCCGATTTCCTCAAAAGACTTAGAAACAAGCTGGGTCGACTTAATTAGGGTAGATTTAGTGCGGCTGATCAAAAGTAAATCATCTGCATATGCAATGTACGAAAGATTAGTTAGGCCTAAAAAACATGATGGATTAATACGTGGCAAAACAGAATAAAGACAAGCATTAAAAAGATAAGGGGATAAGACTCCTCCTTGCCTAAGACCAGAACGGATGGGGATATTACCAACGTAGGTGTCACCTGACTTGAGTCGAACATATGAATTAGCATACCAAAAACGAAGAGTTGATATAATAGACATATTTGCACCAAGTTGGATTAAAGAATACCAAAGTTGGCTATGACAAATTGAATCAAAAGCTTTTGAAACATCGAGTGCACAAAAATGAACCTCAAAACCATTTTTATGCGCTTCAAGTAATAGCGAAACTATACCACGATGAGCTTGTTGGCATCCTATATACGGCTTAAAGCCAAACTGATTAGACATATAATCTACATTAGACAGGAGATCAAGGAGCAAAACATATTCAAATACTTTAGTTAAAGTACAAGCAACCATAATAGGCCTATACGAAGCGCAACTAGTTGGGTCCTTACCACGTTTCAAAATTGACGTAATGTTAGAAGAGCATAAACACATCTGAAAAAGTAACTGCAAGTGATAAACTAATTCCTCCGAATCGGTGTTGAGGTGAAAAGCACTGATCCCGTCTATATCATAAGATTTCGATTTAAGTCTCTCTACACTTCTTTTGACACGGTCAACACTAACGGGAGGTACATGACCTTGAATGATTTTGTTAGGCAACAGATTAGAACAGAGCTTGGCAAAACGAAAATGAACCGCATATATCACTGTATCGAAAATGTTACTATAATGATTGATCCATGATACATTAGGGATTCGGTCAGCCGTAGGCGATCTATCAAACTTCGCGACATTAATCACTTTTTTCCACTGGCTAGGAGACTTAGGAAATTCAGCACCATTGTACCTAATTTTTCGAAGATAGCGTTTAAAATCAAGCTTTGTTCTTTGTTTAATATCGAAAACATTACCCCTTAAGGGGCGGCCGCAAGCTATCCAAATTTTTAGCCACAACTTAGCCCGATTTTTTATTGTTTTGAGCTCTGGGTCATTCTTCCAAATTGAACTTCTTGTTTTTGCTCTAAAGCGACATAGGGGAACAGCTACTTCTTCAGACCTCTTTAAGCACGATACAATGTGGCTATAATAAATATTAAGCTGAATTCTGGCTTGTGGGGACCCAATGCTTGTACACAACAGATTAAAAGGGACTTTAATCGTTGATAGAAGGCTAACAAGCGTAGAAAAATAAAGAGGCCAGTCAGCTTTGTTCCATTCTCTTTTAGAAATCCATTTTCTAGAATTGGGACGAAGGTTCTTCTCCGCAGTAGCATTAAGGGTAACAGTGAGGGATAGGGGGAGATGGTCGTAATCACGCTCATCCTGATCAACATGGACTTCGCCACAGATGAGACCAGAAGAAACGATACGATGATCAATGTCTGAAATTGAGCCACTATTATGGATATAGGAATGGGAGGCATCTTTCTTCAAAATTTTGTAACTATTCGGTAAGGAATCTAACAGAAGCTCAGTCCGCACTGAAGCTCAGTCCGCACATTACTCTCAATGCCATTCAAAAGACTTCTTATTAATGAGCAAAATTTTGTAAATTTAGTTAAACTTCGGAGGGATTTCTGGTCGCAGGGGAGATAAACATTAATGAGGACAAGGTTGGCAAGACGAATAGCAATATAACAATCACTCTCGTGATAGCACAAAGGGGGTGGTGAAAACAGCGTCTTTTTTATTAAACATGCTAGGCCACCTGATGGTCTGCCAGAGGTTTTGCGTGCACTTTTAGAAAAAACTGAGTGTTCGTTACTTCTCTGTAGGGAGTTTAAGCTCACTAAAGGTAGGAGATGCTCCTGGAGGAATAAAACATCAAGATTTTCTAATTTCTGATCTAAAGAAACGTCTTTATCCTTAGTACCGTTAATATTGAACGAACATATAGTGAAATTAGTCTTAGCACTCATTTTCTAGTATAGGACGGTCGTTTCGACAGAAGTTCACGAAGAATTCGGCATTTCATTGAAAATGACACATGATTGCCTTGACAGTTCGCACATTTTGGTGTAGCCTGGCACGGAGAATCAGGCGAGGATTCATGTTGCCCTGCGCAACGGTAGCAGCATTTTTCTTTATCACAATTTGATTTTAAGTGATTTGGTGATTGGCAATTATAACAGCATTTGGGTGGGCGTTGGTATTCGTAAACTCGATATATCTTATACCCAATCTTTATACCAAGTCGAAGCGCATTAGCGAGCGCAACAGCGTTTTCAAAAAACACTCTAACAGCCAAAGAATTGCCTATTCGCTTCGCATGAGTAATATTATTGCAATCAATTAACATTTCCTCATCAAAATTGGTCGGTATACCTTTAATGATTCCAATATATTTCGTTTCTTTTACTTTAACGTCACAATCTCTCATTACAGTTGGAACGGCATTGCAAAAGTTCCTTGCAGCAATCTTGTCAATTCGTACCACTAACTTATCGCCAGAGGGCTTAATGCTGTGAATACATTCATGACCTGGAATAGAGTCTATTATTTCGCGACGCTTGGCAGGATTATCTAATTCTGATGGTACTTTAGAAATAACAAAGGTCGTCAGATCGGGATTCAATGACTGAACGCCAGGGCTGCTAAGAGGGGGGAATTTAAGATCATACGACGAAATCTTCTCACGGATTTGCTTAAGTTCCGAATCAATGCTTACAAGCTTTGAGGCGAAGCTAGAATAAGCCACAGCAGGAATAACAGGAACCTCGGTAGGTAAAATAATCACGTATGTAGGTAAAGACAAATTTTAGCTGTCGCATTTCTGGAAAATTTCCATAATGTCCTTAATGTGACGGTAATTAGCTTGATCGCCTTGGCGTCTTTGCACACGTTCACTCTCTTATATAGCAAACTTATTAATATACTAGGATTTACATTTTGGCAATCTATAGTTTATATGAGGATTACAAAAGTAAAGAAAGATCCAAGTCCAAAGTCACCAGGATATAGATATTTCTGCCTTCCTCATAATTTGCCAAAGTTGTGGCCCTCTCCGAAATGTCTGTCAGATTCCGAGATAAAAACCTTGTATACATACAAAATTATAGAATTTTGCGTTTGTCAAAGCAATCATAAAGTGAATTCAAGATGCAGCAGGAAAAAATAAATCAGGAAAAAAACATTACTGTAAAACAGATATAGGTTAAGCTTTACGATTTGCTGAGAGCCACTGTTCCTCTCACGTCATAATTTTGGTTCAGATTCTGGAAACATTGAAACGTCAGTTAGATATAGCGAACGAAATTTAAAAAAAACAACTTTTGGCTTGGAACAAAAGTTGACAGACGATGGCTATTCTGTGAGGGCAAAGCACAATCGTACTGGTAAAGTTTGTTTCTCAAACCCATAATAACAATAATTTATTATATCCCATTGATATTTCCGAGGAGAAATAGTAAAGTCATTTTACATTCAAGTTTTCGCACCCATATCTTCAGCTTTAATACCTATTTTAGAAGAATTGATATAATTAACAGTCTCTTCTTCAAAAAACTCATTACAGCGTAGTAGTCAATTAGAAAAGTGATCAAACTGTTCGTGGTAACGAACTGTAGTAAGGAGCGACCCGGCTCAATAGTAAACGAAACTCTAAAAAACGGAATTTCGATGCTAAAAGATATATCAAAAGAATTGGATTTTTATACTGATTTTAAATATATAAGTTTCATCAAATTTAGTCTTTGTCATCAAAAGTTACGAGCCTGAGAAAATTTGCCTTATTTTGGAAAATAGGGGGTAACCTAAAAGTCATAGAATCTTAACGAAAATCACACCATCGCATTCAGCGTATCAGAGAACCATGTAGAAAAAAATTCAAGGTCCAATCTACAAAAATGTGGAATTTCGTATTTTTTGCCAGAAGACAAATCACGGGTGCGTGTTTATTTTGTTTTTGTTTTTTTCCCAGGGGTCATCGTATCGACCAAGTAATCCTAGAGTGTTGCAAGAGGGCTCATTCTAACGGAAATGAAAATTTCTAGTGCCCTTTTTCAGTGACCAAAAGATTGGAGGGCACCTAGGCCCCCTCCCACGCTCATTTTTTTCCCAAAGCCAACGGATCAAAATTTTGAGATAGCCATTTTGTTCCGCATAGTCGAAAACCATAATAACTATGTCTTTGGGGATGACTTACTCCCCACAGTCCCTGGGGGAGGAACTGAAAGTTACAAACTTTGACCAATGTTTACATACAGTAATGGTTACTGGGAAGTGTACCGACGTTATCAGGGGGGATTTTTTTGGTTTGGGTGTGGGGTTCAGGGAAGGCGGCTATATGGGAGGATCTTTCCTTGGAGGATTATTTCATGGGGGAAGAGAAATTCAATCAAAAAGGCGCAGGATTTTCTAGCATAACTATAAAAAAAACAATGAAAATATAAACATGAAAAAGTTTTTTCAATTGAAAGTAAGGAGAAGCATTAATACTTAAAACGAACAGAGATTATTACGCATATGAGGGGTTCTAAAAATACTTTAGCATAAAGAGCGAGGTATTTAGGAGGAGATAAATACGCTCTTTATGCTAAAATTCTAATTCAGGGGTCATTCTTAAAGAATTGGGACAAAACAAGATTTAGTGTGAAGAGCGAGGTATTAACGAGGGGACCAACCCCCTCATATATATAATCAAAAATATAAGAATATAAAAGTTTGTTACGTAAGTTAATTCTTAAGTTATGTATATTTTTTACTAATAAAAACGTTCGTTAAAAATTAAAAGATCTAGTTGCCTTTTTAAGTAACCGAAAAATTGGAGGGCAACTAGGCCTCCTTCCCCACCCCTTATTTCTCAAAATCGTCTGATCAAAACTAAGAGAAAGCCATTTAGCCAAAAAAAGAATTAATATGCAAATTTCATTTTAATAATTGATGTACGGAGAGCCAAAATCAGACATGCATTAATTCAAAAACTTTTAGAAATTAAATAAAAAAAAACAAGTTTTTTGAAATGAAAGTAAGGAGCGACATTAAAACTTAAAACGAACAGAAATTATTCCGTATATGAAAGGGGCTTTTCCTCCTCGACACCCCGCTCCTTGCGCCAAAGTTCGATTCTTTCTCGCAACTCTACTTTTTAAAACAATAAAAAACTTTAGCGTAAAGAGCGGGGCGTTGATGAGGAAGCAGCCCCTTTCATATACGAAGTAATTTCTGTTCGTTTTAAGTTTTAATGTCGCTCCTTACTTTCAGTTAAAAAAACTTGTTTTTTTATTTAATTTCTGAACGTAGATACTTCGAAGACCACACTGCCTTTCCATGACGAAAGTAAAACAGTTCAAAATAGGGATGAAACCTTTTAATTGACAGAGAATAGATATAAAATTATCTAACTGGATATTTCGAACACATATACAGTGTTCATCATCAGCAGTAAAACTCTTAAAAGTGCCTAAATGTATATTGAATTTTATTGAAGGTGGCAAAATCCTTTTCTTCGTACATTGATGAAGAAAATCTTGTTGATTTATAACATTTGAGTGTCTCTTATGGGTGTTAATATATTTAGACACCTCCTTGGTCACATTATCCCCATATACTCGAAGTAGATAACTTCGAAGACCACACTGCCTTTCCATGAGGAAAGTAAAACAGTTCAAAATAGGGATGAAACCTTTTAATTGACAGTGAACATATATAAAGTTATTTAACTGGATATTTCGAACACATATACAGTGTTCATAATCAGCAGTAAAACTCTGCTTTTACTGCTAAAAGTTTTACTGCTGATGATGAACACTGTATGTGTTCGAAATATCGAGTTAAATGATTTTATATCTGTTCGCTGTCAATTAAAAGGTTTCATCCCTATTTTGAACTGTTTTACTTTCGTAATTTCTGAACGCTTTTGAATCAATGCATGTTTTGATTTTGGCTCTCCGCAGAGGAATAATTAAAACGAAATTTGCATAATTATTTTTTTTTTGGCTAAATGGCTTTCTCATAGATCGAATGATTTTGAGAAAAAAAGGAACGAGGGAGGAAGCCTAGTTGCCCTCCGATTTTTTGGTTACTTAAAAAGGCAACTAGAACTTTTAATTTTTTACGAATATTTTATTAGCCAAAGACATACGTAAGTTATAAATTAGCTTACGTAATGAACTTTTGTATTCTCATGTTTTTATTACATATATGAGGGGTTCAGCCCCTCGTCAGTACCTCGCTCTTTACACTAAAGCTTACATTTCGTCCCAATTCATTAAGAATGACCCCTGAATCACAAAAGCCGTACAATAAATAGTTGAAATCACTAAAAATACTTTAGCTTAAAGAGCGAGGTATTAGGAGGAGGTGAGCCCCTCATATGCGTAATAATTTCTTTTCGTTTTAAGTTTTAATGCTGGTCCTTATATCCAGTTAAAAAAACTTTTTCATACTTATTTTTTCTTTGTTTTTTTTTTAAATAATACTAGCAAATCCTGCGCTCCCTTCATGGGAATTTTCTTCCCCCATGACAAATTACTCGATGGAAAGTTCCCCCAACATATACCCCTCTTCTCAACCCCTCCCCCAACCGAAAATCCTCCTGAAAACGTCTGTACACTTCCCAATAACCATTACTATATGTAAGCACTGGTCAAGGTTTGTAAAATGTAGACCCTCCCACGGGGACTGTGGGGGAGTAAGTCGTCCCAAAAGACATAGTTATAAGGTTTTTCGACTACGCTGAATAAAATGACTATCTCAGAATTTTGATCCGTTGACATTGGGAAAATAATTAGCGTGGGAGGGGGCCTAGATGCCCTCCAATTTTTTTGGTCGCTTAAAAAGGGCACTAGAACTTTTCATTTCTGTTAGAATGAGCCCTCTCGCAACATTCTACCACTGGGTCAATACGATCACCCCTGGGAAAAAAAAACAAACAAACACGCATCCGTGATCTGCCTTCTGGCAAAAAATACAAAATTCCACATTTTTGTAGATAGGAGCTTGAAACTTTTACAATCGGGTCCTCTGATACGCTGAATCTGATGGTATGATTTTCGTTAAGATTCTATGACTATTAAGGGGTGTTTCCCCCCTGTTTTCTAAAATAAGGCAAATTTTCTCAGGCTCGTAACTTTTGATGGATAAGACTAAAGTGAATGAAACTTATATATTTAAAATCAGCATGAAAATGCAATTCTTTTGATGTAGCTATTGGTATCAAAATTCCATTTTTAGATTTTTGGTTACTATTGAGCAGGGTCGCTCCTTACTACAGTTCGTTACCATGAACTGTTTGATAACAGGTAGGAGTTTCGTTTTGCTGGACATGATGTTATACTTGGATTTGATTTACCTGTACGCTCTGCAATGCTTCTTAAAATTGGCAAGCTTGGTGCAATCCTAGATCTTACTTGAACACTCAAGGATATGGATTTATGCTCATTCATATGCCTGAAACTCGCTCTAGAGAAACAAAATTATGCCGTTGATTCATCGGAAAAGAATCATAGCTCTTTTAAAGGTTCCCATCAAATTATACTTTCCACGGAGGCTGACAATTCATGTCATTCTTAGCAGTATATTAGTTCTGTATAAAATCAAACCCGGGAAAAAAGATATAAACGATTAGAGGTAAAAGAGCTAGTACAGCAATTAGGAATTTCTCCAATATAAACAAAACCAGTGACAGGAATCCAGAGGCCTTTTTTGTCCGACCTGACTAAAACTTAGTGAGGCAACGAAGCTGAGGCCCAGTTTAAGTTATATATTCTTTGTGATTTTAGTTCAACATTACTGTAACAATGTGTTTGTGGTGTGAGTTAGTTTCTTATTGATTTTTGGGTTAACCTTTTACATATTAACTGATAACTGATATACATAAACTGATAACTGATATACATATTAATTGATAACTGATAGCCGTCTTTACAAGACGGCTATCAGTTATATGGACAAAATATTCGTTTACATTGTATTTAATTGATTGTCAATTCTGCACATTGATTGTAAGTTGTATTGATTGGTCTATACGGTATAAAGTGTACTGATTTTGGGGTTTAATGCTACTCTTTACTTACATAAACAGCGTAGACCAGAAAAATATTCCAAATAAATCATGAAGGATTAAATATCAAATACACATTTTTAATGTGTTTTTTAAGGTTTTCTGCAGATGACTTCTTATATTTTTTAAGCATTTTCAAATTCTGATTAAGGGCCTAAAAGAGAGTGTCATGGTCTCATTTCATACTCCAAACTATCCCCTCCCTCTTTCATCAAATTTCAATTTTTTCTGCAGCTACATTTTATTTTATTGTTTTTCTATTTTTTCACTTTAACTTTAAAAGTCATTTACTGTTTTAATACCCGGGAGTTTTAATTGTTTGATATAGGAGTATTTGTAACAGCTATAACTTTGACTCAAAATATTCTTTTTTATGGGGTAAATACCGGCCACCGAGTATTTTTAACAGCTAACTTTGACTCCAAGCAATATTTTTTAAGCCTTTCCTGTCAAAATAATATAAAATTCAATGGGTAGCAAAGACTTTTAAGCTAATGAATTCAGTTTTTGGTAAAGCATAACTGACATTTCATATATATATATATATATATATATATATATATATATATATATATATATATATATATATATATATATATATATATATATAAAGTTGCGTATCATTATTAGCAAGAGAAAAAATATTATAAAACCAATATTATAAATATTAGGTTTATAATTGAAAAATAAAAATGGTAGCAAAAAGAACATGAAAGGGTATCTCCTTACCATAAAAATTCGGTCTAGTCATTTTAGACTGCTTAGAGAAAGCCTCAGACTGTTGGAATACAACATCAAATACACTTTTGAAACCTGAAGTACAATCTGTGACAGAAGAGAGGGATCCGTTTGCCAAACTGGAATCTTTAACATTCTGAACTGCAGCATCTTCAGTTGACAATGGATCTTTTTCTTCTAAGTCTAAAAGAATGTCATTGAGTGTACATAAATAAAATACAACGACGGAAATCAGGTTTGTATCTGATTTCTTGGAGTTAAGCAGGGTTGTATTGTATCCCTATTTATATAAATCATTTTGATGGACTTTGTCCAAAGGAGAACAGCAAAGGACATGGCAGAACACCGAATCAAATGGTAAAGTAAAACTCTCCTGGACTTTGATAAGTCTATCTAACAATTGTCAATAGGGGTCCTTTGAACCTTGGGCAGGGAAGAGGGTCTTTAAGAAGTAATGCATTAAATTTTCACCATTAGACCCGTCTTTAAATAATCGTCTGAGGGAAGTAGTACCTTTTGACTTAAAGTTATATGCTGTTACTTCACATGTTCACCAGCTATCAGATATATGGACAAAATATTCACTTAGTATACTAATTGAAACACTCATTTTCAAACACTGATCAAGGGCCTAAAAGAGGGGGTCATGGTCTTATTCCGCTTCTAAACAATCCCTTCCCTCATTTGTCAAATTTCTCCTTTTTTGTTGATAAATTCATTCATAGTCTTTCCATTTTTTCACTTTAACTTTAAAAACCGTATGCTGTTTCAATACCCAGAAATTTTATTTGTTAGACATAGGAGTAATTGGATTCTAGGCGTTAAACCCCCCCCCCCCACCTGGAAAATACCCTCGTGGAAAATAACACCCATAAAAAAAAATCATGGAAACCATCCCCTCTACGGAAAATACCCCCGCAGGGAAAGTAAGATTTCGAATTTGAGAATTTTATATTTTTTTTTGTTTCATTGAAGAGTACTAACGACAGGAAAAAAGAGTAATTTACACAATATGTTCCTTGAAAGCTTAGAAGAAAAAAAAATCCAGCAAATCCATTTTCGTTGAAAAAACTTCCATATGAACTTCCATATTTTTTGGCAAAAGCGGGCCGCGAATTTAAAAAAAAAGAAGAAGAAAAAACAGTGTAGGCGAACAATGATCAAAATGAAGCGAAAATATATGGCACCAAAGAGTTTGAGAAGGTTTAGATTTCTTTCGAAAGGATAGTTGGCTTTGGAGCCAGCAAGTTCTTATATATACAGAAAAAAGCTTTGTCAAATCCTAATAATTTTTTTTCTTATCTTCCAAGTGTAAAACTACCACAAATAACCATTAATAAATAAATGAACCTCCAAATGAACAATAGATAACCTACACTAGATAACCTAATCAAACTCAAAACGAGCACAAATTAAGATGAGTAGGACTGACAACCCTCATGTCTTCTCACGAGCAGAACATAATTTGCACTTTACCAAAAAAACAAACAACCGTGTATTGTCAGTTAACATACATATTCCGATGTTTATTCCTCAGTCTTAATACTTCTGTATTTATTAAAGTCAAAAAGTGAAAACATTTAAAACATATTTCATTTTCAGTGAAGTGCAAATTATGTTCTGGTCTTGAGAAGGCATGGGGGTTGTCAGCCCCACCAATGTTAATTTTTGCTCGTTTTGAGTTTGACTCGGCTATTTATTGTAATTTTTGTTTTGGGTTTAATTAATTTATTGAGGGTGATTTGTGGTATGTTTTAGCTTGAAAAATTATTTTGGTTTATTTCTACTCATTTTTGACTTAATGAAGCTCTTTACTATTCTTTAGCAAACTTGTTTTGTGGAAAAAGTTTTTTCACTAATTTCTGTTCGTTTTTTTTTATTGACATGGTCATTTTCATAGAAAAAAATTTTATATCTTTATTTTTCTATTAGTCTACATAGTTTTTACTTTAAAGATCGTTTGAATTTATTTCTGCTCATTTTTGGTTTAATGAGCCTCTTTACTTTTCTTTCAAAAACTTGTTCCGTATCTTTCCCCTAAACGCATACTATCTGTAAGTAAATAAATAATAATAAAAAAAAGTTTTTCAACTGAAAGTAAGGAGCATCATCAAAACTTATAATGAACAGAAATTATTTACTCTATGAAACGGGTTGCCTTCTCTCAAGACCTCGCTCTTTACGCTAAAGTTTTTTTTATAGAATTTTAAAGCAAAGCTTATTAAACGCTTATTCTAATTAAACGACCGTTGTGTTTCAGGGATTGTTCTTGGAGAATTTGGACAAAAAGTAAAAACTTTAGCATAAAGAGCAAGATCTTGTGGAGGAGTCGACTCCCTCTTCGTTTTAAGTTTTGACGTTGCTCTAGCTTTCACTTGAAAAAACTTGTTTTTTTTTAATTTAATTTATGATCGTTTTTAATTAATACCGGGAAATCCGGCTCTCTCTCCCCATGAAAAATTTCGGTACTTGTATATTATACACCACTCACTCAAGTTTACGCTGTGTAGGACTAGAGAACAAACCAGTTTCTTCGTTACTTTAGAAACTAATTTGGGCTATATATTTTCACATTAGGGGGGGGGGGGCAAAGTATATTGGGCATACATGCAAGATGTGTTAGATACAGTAATTCTGCATATTATGAAGTAAGAATCGTTTTCTGACTTCAAACTGTCCAAATACTCTACCCCCTCACCCTCAAGTGCAAATATATAGCCCAAATTAAATATTCCCAATCTATTCTGTCACTTGTCTTTGTCTTGTCTCACGCTAAGCTGCAAGAAACTGACGAAGAAACCGCATTGTTCTCGAGTTTTACGCAGCGCAAACTTTAGTGAGTGGCGTATAATACGCAAAAACCAAATTTCCTTCCCCCTATGGAAAAGAAATAAAAACAAAACTCAAATAAAATTAGCAAATTATGAAAATTTTCTTTTCCAGTGACTCCAAACAATCTTTTTAAAACCTTTCTTTCCAAAAGAAAATAAAATCCAATGGACAGCTTCAATTTTTAAGTTAAGGAATTTAGCTTTTTGGAAAGCATAACTGAAACTCCATATTAAAGAAGATTTGCAAGGTGTTTTCTAAAACGCCTTGAATCACTGTTATGACATCATTGCATCATTGTTATTGCATTATTGTTATGACATCATTCTTATGAGCACATGCAATCAATTTCTCATGACGCATCTAATGCCATAATATCTTAGCAGTATACTCTTATGCACTAGAGAACCTAAATGAACAAACTTTTAGCATTTTCTACTTTTACGAATGAATAAGAAAATAAACTTCCTATTATCCGTTGTCTTCAAATAAAGAAAAGTTGCCTATCATTATGATCACGAGAAAAAAAAAATTATAAAACCAACCTTAGGACCCTCACTATTATCAATATTAGGTTTATAATTGCAAAATAAAAATAGAAGCAAAAAGAACATTATCCTTACCATAAACATTTGGTCTAGTCACTTTAGATTCCTCAGAGAAAACCTCAGGCTGTAGGACTACAACATCAAATACACTTTCGATAACTGAACTACAATCTGTGACAGAAGACTGCGGCCCGTATGCTAAAATAGAATCTTTAACATTCTGAACTGCAGCATCTTCAGTTGACAATGGATCTTTTTCTTCTAAGTCTAAAAGAATGGCAGAACATGGAATCAATTTGGGAAGTGAAACTCTCCTAGACTTGGATGATGCTGATGATTCAAGTATCCTAGATGAAAATGTTAGCCAAACTAACGTATGTTTTGCCTCTTCAGTGTGCAAGAATAGGTTTAAAAATTAATGTTAGGAAAACTACGTCATTAAGACTAGGAATAAGTGATGGTGAAGAAGGGATGTTACGTAACAAGAAGATTGATCAAGTAGGCAGCTTCAATTACCTAGGTAGTATTATTAGTAAAGACAGTGGGTGCAATGAAGATGTTAAATATAGAATAATCATAGCCCAGGGTATTTCTTCACAGCTAAAAAAAAAGTTTTGAAGAACACGAATACAATTCACCGAACCAAGATTAGAATATTGGAGGCTACAGTGATGACGGTAGTCAAGATTGTTTCTGAAGCAGGGACACCTCGAAAAACAGAGGATGATTTACTAGATATTTTCCAGAAAATAGCCTACGGATCATTTTGGGCACCAGACTGAACGATTGAATCTCAAACACCAAGCTATACAAAAAAATGTGGTTCAATCCCGGTTTCTAGGGCAATAACGAAAGAAAGGATGAGATAGCTAGGACAGATGACCGAAGATTGTCCTTGCTGACCAGCCGTCTAGGGCCAAACAAATAGCAGGTTGTCTCCGAATGGGTGGTAAGATGTCGCAAGCAAAGATTAAAGGAAAATAGGAGCTTCTTCTGAGGGTGTAAAGGAAGATGGAGAGAGAGAAGGAGTGTGCGTAGCTGTGTTGGCTCAAGCGGTTTGGTACTGCAGTGAGACGTTAGTAGTAGTAGTTGTATCAGTAGTATATTCTTATGATGCCTATCATAATCTTTAGAGAAAATCCCTTACAGCTATTTTTTCTAAAAAAAACAACTACGATTTACGACTTTTTTTTACAAGTCAACAATTTTTGCTAGATTTATTATACACTTTCATAAGTCATTTCGGTGTACAATCTAAATTAAATTCCATGGAGGGGCTTTCAAGTACCCAGCTCTGTCCCTTTTCCCCTCTAGAACATTTACTATTTAAGTGCTTAAAATATTTTTATACCAGTGAATGAGACTTTGATAAAGAAAATTATAGCCCACATCAAAGTCCCGATTATCTCTGAAATGACAGTCTGATGACTACTTAGTAAGACTCTAGCCCAAATAAGTTAAGAAATGAAAAGAAGACTCTAGCTTCAGAAATTTGATGGCTATTTGCTAGAAGCTCCGCAAAAGAGGCACGAGTCAGGCCCTTAAATAGCAGGTTTCAGAGACCCTTAATTCCTGGTCCCATGCCACCTCCGAACAGCCCCTTCCTTCTTTCATTAGATTGCTTATTTTTTTGTACGGAAACAGTGTGTTTTACAGTTTTCTTTTTTTTACTATAACTTTAATAACTGTATAACGTACAAATATCCAGGATTCTATTCACGTGATATAAGGAATTCGTAGCAACTAATCTTTTTACTCCAATGTGTCATGAATTCGCATAAATGTTGCATCCTTTTTTAAACCCTTCCTTCCGAAAGGATATTAAATCAAATGGATACTTTAGGCTTTCAAGTTAAAGACTTAGTTTTTAATAAAGTATAGCCGACATTTCATCTCGAGGGTTTGAAAGGCGGCTTTTAGATGACAATAGCATTTTCTTGAACACGTACAAGCAATATCTTTCAAAACACTTGATACAATGAGGTCTTAGCACTAAACTCTATGCACTACACAACCTAAAAGAATAAAACTTTATTACTTCCTACTTTTACAAATGAATTAATGAATGAACTTCTAATTTCCCATCGTTTTCAAATAAAAATAAGTAGCGTATCATTAATAGCGATAGAAAAAATCTTACAACCCCCCCCCCAAGTATCCTGACTATTTTCAATATTAGGTTTTTAAATCGAAAATAAAAATGAAAGCCAAAAGATGTAATAAGGTATATCCTTACCATTCAAATTCGGTCTAGTCATTGCAGAATGATCAGAGAAAGCCTCAGGTTGCAGGACTACAACATCAAATGCACTTTTGAAACCCGACATTCGATCCGCGATAGAAGAACGCGGTCCGTATGCCGGATTGGAATTAACATTCTGAACTGTAGTTTCATTTGATAATGGATCTTTTTCTTCTAAGTCTAAAAATACGATTAAGTGTTTATAAGTATATTATATTCCTGTGATACATATTGAAATCCTCTGATAAAAATTTATTAAATTACTTTGTTCAAAAAACTTCTGATTTTTGTTACAAATCAACGAAGTTTTTTGCTAGATGTCTTTTCATCTGATTGCTCATCTGATTTTCATCTTTGCTGATTCATTTCATGAATCATCCCGTCCTCACTCTAAATTAAATCCCGAAGAGGAGTGTTGAACAGCCCAGCTCTGGCCATCTCCCCTTCTAGTACATCTACTACCGAAGAGCTTGAAACATTTTTATACCTCTAAGTGACATTTAGAAACGAAATTATTCCCCACATAAAGGTAAACTCTCATCTCTGAAATGGCAAGATCCCTATCCAAATAGCTCTAGAAATGAAATGAGATCACCAACTTTAAAAATGTAATGACTTATATTTCTTAAGTAAAATTAATAAATTAATTGGTAAATTATAATTAGTAAATTATAAAATTCTTAAGCAGACAAGATTCGACCACTAGCACGTTTTAGAGCCTCTGAGGTTTTGAGGCAATTAAGGATTAAAACATCACAGTCATTGTCATTTTTTACCAAAATAATACATTAATAGTTCGAATTTTGTTCCAATTCTTTAAAAATGACCCTTGAATGACAAAGGCCGTTTAATTAGAACAAATAACTCTTTTGAAAGCATTAAAAACGCTTTAGCGTAAAGAGCGAGATATTGACGAGGGGGCGAAGCCTTTCATATGCGTATCTGTTTGTTTTAAGTTTTAATGTTGCTCTTTATTTTCAGTTGAAAAAAAAACTTTTTATTTAATTCCTGATCGGTTTTTCAATAATATCGGGAAAACCAACAGCCCCTTCATGAAAAACTCTCTGCTCCCATGAAAAATTCCTCCATGGAAAGATCCCCCCACGTAACCCTCTCTTCCCTAACCTCACCCCAACTAGAAAAAATCCCCTTGAAAACGTCTGTAAACTTCCTAATAACCAATATTATATGTAAGTAATCGGCAAAGTTCTTAACTTGCAGCTTTTGCCCCTAAGACTGTTGGGGATTAGGTCGTCCTCAGAGACATAGTTATTAGAACTTTTAACTATGCTGAAGAAGATGGCTAACTCAAAAGTTTTGATCAGGTGACTTTGGGAAAAAATGAGTGTAGGAGAAGACCTAGTTGCTCTCCAATTTTTTTGGTCCATGAAAAAGGCCACAAGAACACCTAATTTCCATTCGAATGAGCCTTCTCGCGACATTATAGGACCACTGGGTCGATACGATCACCCCTAGGATAACAACAACAACAAAAAAACAACCAAAAAGCAAATAAAGATGCATCCGTGATCTTTCTTCTGGCAAAAAAACTCAAGTCCACATTTTCGTAGATAGGAGCTTGAAACCTCTACAGTAGGGTTCTCTGATATGATGAATCTTATGGTGTGATTTTCATTAAGATTCTATAAATTTTAGGGGATATTTCCTCTTTTTTAAAGCAAATTTTCTCAGGCTCGTAAATTTTGATGGTAAGAGACGACCGGGACACAGGGAATATAAATGACGACCGGGACACAGGGGCACAACTACAACGCGGACGCCGGGGGGCACAGGGGGGATATATAAGTTACGATGGGGACACAGGGAATGTTTGATTATCAATCACCATCAACAAAGCTCAAGGGCAATCATTAGAATAATGAGATATAGATCTGAATACGGATTGTTTTTCCCATGGACAATTATATGTTGCATGTTCAAGAGTCGGTAAACCTGACAATCTATTTATATGTACAGACAATGGGACAGCGAAGAATGTTGTATATTCGCAAGTTTTACGTAGTTAAAAACATGTATATATATATATATATATATATATATATATATATATATATATATATATATATATATCTATATTCACAGGTGGGACACAGGGACACAACTACAATGGCGCGTAACTAATATGGCGCGTAACGACTTACGCGCGGGGGGGGGGGGCTTGGGGGGCGAAGCGCCCCCACCAACTAGGTGTTGGGGTGGCACGAAGTGCCACCCCAACAGCTAATATATATATATATATATATATATATATATATATATATATATATATATATATATATATATATATATATATATATATATATATATATATATATATATATATATATATATATATATATATATATATATATATAAATTGTCTGTGTGTGTGTGGGTCTGTCGGTTGACGTCATGTTTGTGTGTTGACTGACGTCATGTTTTCGACTGACGAAATTACAGACCGGGACATCGGGACACAAATGACGACCGGGACACCGGCACATAGGGAATATAAATGACGACCGGGACACTCAAAGAGAAAGCGACCGGGACACAAGGAATGTTCGATTAGCAATCACCATCAACAAAGCACCGGGACACAAATGACGACCGGGACACAGGGAGTATAAATGACGACCAGGACATAAGTAAAAAAAACTAAAAAAACTAAAAAAAGGTAAAAACTACAAAAAAAACTAAAAAGAAAGAAAACTAAAAACTAATAAAAAAAACTAAAAAAGCTAAAAAACTAAAAAGCTAAAAAAGAAAAAAAAAGAAAAAAAGGAAAAAACAATGAAAAATAAAGGACGCCCGGGACACTCAAAGAGAAATCACAGACTGGGACACCGGGACACAAATGACGACCGGGACACAGGGAATATAAATGACGACCGGGACACAGGGACACAACTACAGCGGGGACGCCGGGGGGCACACGGGGATATATAAATGACGACGGCAACAAAAGGAATGGTCGATTAGCAATCACCATCAACAAAGCTCAAGGGCAATCATTAGAATCATGAGGTATAGATCTGAATACGGATTGTTTTCCCATGGACCATTATATGTTGCATGTTCAAGAGTCGGTAAACCTGACAATCTATTTATATGCACAGACAATGGGACAGCAAAGAATGCTGTATATTCGCAAGTTTTACGTAGTTAAATATATATATATATATATATATATATATATATATATATATATATATATATATATATATATATATATATATATATATATACTAGCTGTTGGGGTGGCGCTTCGCGCCACCCCAACACCTAGTTGGTGGGGGCGCTTCGCGCCCCCCCCAAGCCCCCCCGCGCGCGTAAGTCGTTACGCGCCATATTAGTTACGCGCCATTGTAGTTGTGTCCCTATGTCCCACCTGTGAATATAGATATATATATATATATATATATATATATATATATATATATATATATATATATATATATATATATATATATATATATATATATGTTTTTAACTACGTAAAACTTGCGAATATACAACATTCTTTGCTGTCCCATTGTCTGTGCATATAAATAGATTGTCAGGTTTACCGACTCTTGAACATGCAACATATAATGGTCCATGGGAAAACAATCCGTATTCAGATCTATACCTCATGATTCTAATGATTGCCCTTGAGCTTTGTTGATGGTTATTGCTAATCGACCATTCCCTGAGTCGCCATCGTCATTTATATATCCCCCTGTGCACCCCGGCGTCCCCTTTGTAGTTATGTCCCTGTGTCCCGGTCGTCATTTATATTCCCTGTGTCCCGGTCGTCATTTGTGTCCCGGTGTTCCAGTCTGTGATTTCTCTTTGAGTGTCCCGGGCGTCATTTATATTCCTTGTGTCCCGGTGTCCCGGTCGTCATTTATATCCCCCTGTGCCCCCCGGCGTCCCCATTGTAGTTGTGTCCCTGTGTCCCGGTCGTCATTTATATTCCCTGTGTCCTGGTCGTCATTTGTATCCCGGTGTCCCGGTCTGTATATACATTCGTTTTTTAATTTTGTTTTTCTCCTTTATTTTTTTCCTTTTTTCTTTTTTTTCTTTTTTAGTTTATTTAGATTTTTAGATTTTTTAGTTTTTTTATTAGTTTTTAGTTTTTTTGTAGTTTTTACCATTTTTTTAGTTTTTTTAGTTTTTTTTTTTACTTATGTCCTGGTCGTCATTTATACTCCCTGTGTCCCGGTCGTCATTTGTGTCTCGGTGCTTTGTTGATTGCTAATTTATATTATATTTATATTTATATTTTTTATATTTATTAATATTTTTTTAGTTTTCATTTTCTCCTATTTTTCAGTTTTTTCCTTTTTTTTAGTTTTTTCTTTTTTAGTTTTTAGTTTTTTTTGTTTTTTACCTTTTTTTATTTTTTTTATTTTTTTTATTTTTTTTAGTTTTTTAGCTTTTTTAGTTTTTTTATTAGTTTTTAGTTTTTTTTTAGTTTTTGCCTTTTTTTAGTTTTTTCAGTTTTTTTTAGTTTTTAGTTTTTTACCTTTTTTTAGTTTTTTTTAGTTTTTTAAGTTTTTTTTCTTTTTAGTTTTTTTTGCAGTTTTTACCTTTTTTAGTTTTTGTTCTTCTTTTGTATTAGTGTGAAATAATTCAGACGTCATATGCGGACAAACACGACGTCACTCGACAGACAGACAGACAGACATAACCCACAAACAACTTATTTTTATATATATTTATTCATATTTTTTTAGTTTTCTTTTTCTCTTTTATTTTTCAGTTTTTTCCTTTTTTTTAGTTTTTTTCTTTTTTAGTTTTTAGTTTTTTTTAGTTTTTTACCTTTTTTTAGTTTTTTTTAGTTTTTTTAGTTTTTTAGCTTTTTTAGTTTTTTTATTAGTTTTTATTTTTTTTGTAGTTTTTGCCTTTTTTTATTTTTTTCAGTTTTTTTTTAGTTATTAGATTTTTACCTTTTTTTAGTTTTTTTTAGTTTTTTAGCTTTTTTAGTTTTTTTTTCTTTTTAGTTTTTTTTTGTAGTTTTTACCTTTTTAGTTTTTTTCTTCTTTTGTATTAGTGTGAAATAATTCAGACGTCATATGCGAACAAACATGACGTCACCTGATCCATCCACAGACAGACAGACAACTTATTTTTATATATATAGATATATATATATATCTATATTCACAGGTGGGACATAGGGACACACCTACAATGGCGCGTAACTAATATGGCGCGTAACGACTTATGCGCGCGGGGGGGGCTTGGGGGGCGCGAAGCGCCCCCCCAACAGCTAGTATATATATATATATATATATATATATATATATATATATATATATATATATATATATATATATATATATATATATATATATATATATATATATATGTCATCAAATCCACTGCCTACGTGAAAGAACGTGGTTTGGAAAAAGACTAGTTCTTGCTGGTCATGATGTTATAAATTTTTGACTAACTTATACACTCGGCAGTATTTCATAAAATCGACAAGCCTGGTTTGAAACCAGATCTCATTCGAACACTCAAGGATATGGATTTATGCCCATTGATCTGCCTGAAACTTCCATCCGATCGAAAAAAATATGCCGCTCATTCCATAGAAAAAGCTTTTAGTTGTCTTCAAGGTTACCGCCAAGGAGCAATATCCCCGCTTGATTTTTTCAACATCTATGTCCGGGAGGCTGACGCTCAATACCCTTCTTCCTTAATATTGGAATCATTCATTATTATGTTAATAATGTTTTATGTTAATATGTTAATAATGATTATTATGTTCTTAATAATCAATCATCCATTAGTATGTTACGCGAAGAAGATCCTGAATTTCTGTTACACGCTGCAGCTGATAAGTGGATTTTTTGGTATCTTTCAGCACCAATACCTCAAGATGGGATAGGACACTAGCTTGAAGAACTCTGAAACTGTTCTTTTTTTTCAAACTACTTACCACTCCCACTCCTAGAGCTTGGAAGATCAACAGTTCAATTTATTCATCCCATAGTATATATGGGCAAGTCCTGTGAAGGACGAGGTCGATTCTTACTGAGCATATTAACAGTCGATTTTTGGCTTTTTGCCTTTACTATTATTTTGTCAGTTTGATCTGTTTATACACTGTTCACACTCCATAGTCGAGAGTTTTTAGATAATTCAGGCAAAAAAGACAATAAACTATTAATCATTGGTTATTGAACTGCAGTTAAATCCTTTGGCATGTTTTTTTTTTTATTGTTTTTTTCTGTTGTCTACACAACCTGTTGTTTGTCTTCGCACCACTCTCTTTTCTTGTCTTGTCTTCCATTTTTATTTGCTCTCTTTACTGTTGTGTGCAAATATACTGTATAACAAAATATTCAATAAACAAAAAAATAACAAATAAGTTAGATTCTGAAAACCAGATTTTTGAAAATACCAGGCAATGAGCTTTTCGAGGAACCGATTCAGATTTCAGATTCAGTCAAATTTTGTTAATATAAGCAGAAATGAATAAACATATATTTTTCTAAGTTTAAATTATACTTCACTGTGCATAAAAAGCACGTTGAGTCCCTTAAACTTAACAATTCCTTTCAATCACGTGCTAAGACTCTCCTTTCACTCTTCAATACAACCACACCCCTTACCAAAACAATTCAAAATCTAAGAAACATAGCATTTGTTGAAGCTAAATATTCGCTGAGGTCTCATTTTATTTACTATCTTCATAAAATTCCTCTTTCACCTCTTATATTTTTTAAACATTTTCAACCAGTTTGACTGAAAGCCCCAAAAAGATGCTCCTGGTCCCATGCAACTCCAAACAGTTCTTTTCCCTATTTCATGAAATTATTTCTTTTTTTACTGATAAATTCAGTTTACAATTTTCTTTTTTTTTCCGATATAACCGGAACAGCTATATACTGTTCAAATATCCAGGAATTTATTAGTCGATATCAGAATACTTGTAACAAATATTTTTTTTTTCCTGCAATGTGGAACAAATTACCATTTATTCCAAAAGAATACAAAGTCAAATGGGTAACTTAGTATTTAGTTTTTGGTAAAAATATAGCCAAATTTCAGACTTGTAGCCAGACATATAGCCAGCCTTGTTCTAAATGATAATTCAACTTTTATGAGTAAGGTTAGTCACTTTCTTTCAAAACACTTTATACCATAATGTCTTAGCACTATACGCATTAGAAAACCTAAGAAAATAAAATTCTATCATTACAAAATTCTATTATCTTCCATTTATATGAATAAATGAGAGAATAAAGTTCCAAATATCCATCGTTTTCAAATAAAAATAAGTTGCGTATCACTAATAGCGATAAAAAAAAACTTGAGAAATCCACCCTAGGACCTTGACTATTATCAATATTACGTTTATAGTAATACAAATAGCTGAAAAAAAATATGATAAGGTTTATCCTTACCATAAATACTTGATCTAGTCATTGCAGATTGCTCAGAGAGTACGTTAGGCTTTTTGAATGCAACACCAACTTCAGTTTTGAAACCAGAAGTGCGATCTGCGACAGAAGAGTAGTCCGTGAGAGGTCCGTATGCCAAAATTGAATCTTCAACATTGTGGTCTGAAGCACCTTCATTTGACAATGGGTCTTTGTCTTCTATGTCTAAAAGAATAACACCAAGTGCATTTGAATGAGCTATGTTCTTATGTTTTTTGCACCTTCATGAATTATTCCAGTCCTCTCCCTCTAAGAAATTCCCCTCTTCCCCTTTAGAACATTTACTATTTGACAACTTAAAACATCTTTATACGTTTAAATGTAAACGTCAAAAATAAAACTGTAGGCCACATCAAGGTCCACTCTTATCAATGAAATGATAGGACTACATAATTAATTCGTAGGCGTATTATTAGCATTTCCATTCATGCAGTGGGAGGGCAACAGTGGGTCTTTCTTGGAAACTAAGGTTTCCCCCTGTTTTGGAGGAAATCCTCCCAAAAAATAGTCAAAAATACAAGCTTACACGTATTTTTAATCAGTTTGAAAGCTTATTTTGGGATATTATTCCATAATGGATACCGATGGAAAAAAAGAAAGGTGGCATGGGCCCTAATTCTTCAATAGGACATTTGTCTTCAAGCGGTAACAAAGAAAAGTTACTATTTAACAACGAAGCTACTCAATTAGTTTCAAAAACACATCACAATCCATAAAAGTAACTCAAAAATAAGGTTGAAGTCTTCCAGTTGTGTCAATCACGCACGAGGCTGTAAAGGAGGCTCAAGACGGTCAATCATTTTGATCAATGGATTGATATGTGCTTAAATCAACCTTCAATCGAGCTTTCAATGAACCCTTCAATCTTGACCAAAGTTAATCTAAAACACTGCCTTTGATCAAAATGATTGAGTCATTCAAACTTCCTATCAATCACCGTCAACGCTTGATTCAAGCTTGGTTCGAAGACGGGCAATCATGCTTGAGTCAATCGATTGACAGAAGGTTTTGATCAAAATGATTGGCCGTCTAGGGCCTCCTTAGAAAACTCTAGTCCTCTTTTAATTAAAGACTTCACGTTTCCGATGAAGTTGATAATCCTGTAGTCAATTGTTTCTCTACATTTTACTTCGGAAACCTTACTTCGGTTCCTTAGAAGCAAAAACTTAACCTCAGTGACCCTCTTTTCTACCCGTCATCGTTGCAACCTCTCATTTTAAGTATTCGAGATTTTTTCAGAATGCTCTAAAACCCATTTGCAATACAAATTCAGACTAAGTTAACATCAAAGAATGAACTAGCCCTGTCAAAGCACAGCCAGCAAAGGTATATTAATTACTAGTCATAGCCTAATGTTATACATGCCTTTGATTCACTTATACACTCCGCAATACTTCTTAAAATTACCAAACGTGGTTGGAACCCGGATCCCATTCGGATACTCAAGGATTGACCATTCATATACCTGGAACCAGATAAAAGAAATATTCCACCCATTCCTAGGAAACGACTCATAACTGTCTTAAGCCTACCCGCCAAGGTGCACTCTCGTCGTCTGATTTTTTTCAAAATCTATGTCTTGGAGGCTGACGATCAATATTCTTCTTTTTTATTATCCTATTATACCATAAAATCATACCAGGGGCTGAACAATACACAAGGGTAGCGGCAAAATAGCATAACAGAAGACTGTTCAAATTTCAATAATATAATTGGCAGGAATCCATAACCTTTTTTTGTCATTCTTGGCTGAACCTTTATGAGGCAATGCAGCCGAGACAAGTTTTATATTTTTTGTGACTTCAGTTTAACAATATTCCATTAAAGCTTTTTTGAATGAGGTAGTTCAGCCAAGGTTCTCTCATTGGTTTCTTTGCTCAATTATTTTGTTGAGGACGGCTATTAGTTTTGTGGCCACAATTTTTGCCTAAGCTATATTTTATTGAATGTCTTCAGAAAATTTCTCGCTAAATTCCCGTTAACTCTTTGTCCCATGCCACCTCCAAACATTCCTTTCAGTCTTTCAGATAATTTCTTCTTTTTTCAGATACATTTTATTTAACAGTTTTTCTTTTTGTCATTGTTACTTTTAAAACTATATATTGTTCAAATATCCAGAAATTTATCTATTTGATATAAGAATATTTGTAACAACTATTCTTCCTACTCACTCCTATGTGTAATAAACTTTCATAAATGCTGTATACTTTTAATACAGTGTTGATCCTTCCAAAAGGATATAAAAACAAATGGCTACCTTAGATTTTCTAGTTGAAGTATTTAGTTTTGGTGAGGCATAACCTACATTCCATCTTAAGGAAAGTTTGAAAGGCAAGTTCTAGCTGTCAATATCATTTTCAAGAAATTTCTTCAATACAGACGAAACCACAATATCTTAGTGCTGTATTCTATGCATTAGCAACCCTAAAATGTATTATTTGCCATTTTTACGAACGAATTTTGAAAATATGTTTCCCTGTTTCAGTCGTTTTCAAATAAAAATAAATCACGTATCGTTATCAGTAATACAGAAAACCGAATGAAGCCCACCCTAGGACCATGACTATTATCAATATTAGTTTTATAATTAGAAAATACAAACAGAAGTAAAAAGAATATGATAATGTATATCCTTACCATAAATATTTGATCTAATCATTACTGATTCCTCAGGCAAAGCCTCAGGATGTAGGACTAGAACGTCAAATGCAGTTTTGAAACCTGGCCTGCCATCTGTGACAGGAGACTGGGGTCCATATGCTAAAATGGAATCTTTAACATTCTGGCCTGCCGAATCTTCATTTGACAATGGATCTTTTTCTTCTAAGTCTAAAAGAATGGCAGTAAGTGTATATAAACTAACTACATTCTTATGGTGTAAGTCACAATCCTCAGATAAATATTTAAAAACAGTCTTTTTTATAAAAAAAATTTATTCCCTTTGTTTTTTTTTTTACTAATAAACAAAGTTATTTTGTTGAACATTTTATTCACTTCCATGAATCATTTCAGTCCTCAATCTAAATTAAAATTCGGAGTTGTTTTAAAAAGGCCCAGCACTAGCCCTCTCCTTCTCTATAACATTTACTATTCAAGAAAATTTTTATAATTATGAATGAGACTTTCAGAAATAGATTTATAGCCAACATAAAGGCATAGCCAGTGAATTAAAATGGAATAGTTGTGGGCATCAAGTCGTGGCTAATTGTAGAAAAAACCAAGACAGATAGTCCAATTGAGTGGGAGGCAATTCTGGCATTAAACCCCCTTATTAGGATAGTACAAAAATGATGTTAGTTCATTTGTTAATAGATATGTCTATTTATTATCCGACCATCTATCATTCCTAGGGCAGTAGAACTAAGATAGATAGTCATAGAGCTAATATAGTCAAAGAACCTATAGTTTTCCAAGTGTTTGGTTCAATGGCAATTCTTATTAGTGCAATTGTCTAAGTTTATAAATTAAATCAATCGCCGTGCCTGACACTCATTGCAGAGTGTCAGGCCCAATTTTCGACTTTAGACGCTTGTTTGCCTGTCATTCCACACAAATTAACGGTCAATTCTAAATTATTGGTTCAACCTACCTAAAACAATAGGTAGGCGTGCCTTGTTTATCTCTCATTACAGGCAATCTAATGGTCCTATGTCAATTTTAAATTCTTGGTCAACCTGCCTGAGGCTTTAGGCAGGCGTGCCTTGCTAAAAGATAACAAACAAGTATTGGTCCAATAAGGGAGACACACTTACTCCCGCCGTTTACCTGTGCCATTGAACCAAACATTTGAAAACTATAGGTTCTATGACTATCTACCTTAGTTCTACTGCCCTAGGAGTGGCGCATGGACGGATAATAGATACACATATCTATTAACAAATGAATTAACATAATTTTTATACAATCCTAATAAGAGGGTTTAATGCCAGAATTGTCTCTCACTTAATTGGACTATATGTCTTGACTTTTTCTACAATTAGCCATGGAATAGTAAACTGGAATAGTTGTGGACATCAAGTCATGGCTAATCGTAGAAAAAGCCAAGACAGATAGTCCAATAGAGTGTAAGACATTTCTCACCGAATTCTCACTCATTTATTTACCAAAATATTACAATAATGCCATTGATGATTAATTTCTAGTTATTTCATTTAATACCTAAGCAGATTTGAAGTAAATGTAGTGCAAGCTATTTAATAATCTAAATTCATTTAGAATTATGATGACCATTAAAAAGTAACAAATAAATACCTTGCAAACATTCATCCATGGCAGAATCGGATAAAACTGCCAGTTTTGGCTTTTTATAGTTCATCTGAGACACACGATCAGAAAATCTAAATGTAGCAGAATCCTTCGAGAAATGGCTCTTCGCAATTACGTGTTCTTTTATATTATTAAAATTTGTGCATAAGCAGATGGGACACTTCTTTTTCTTATCAACTTCATGTTCCATGTAATGGATGACAAAGTTTGAGTAGTCATCAATTTCTACGCCACACATTTCACAGTTAAATGACAGTCCTGTTTCACAGTTTGTAGACTTATGCAATTGTAATAAATACAAGGAATTTTCAATCTTCCCACAAGAATTACACTTCCATTTGCCAAGACAAGTTTCTTCAATAGTGCGTTTCGATAGCTTTTCTATTTGAACAGATGTTCTTAAATGAAATTTCTCCGGTTGCTTTGCTTCTTTGGAAGGGCTTGTCAACCAAACAGTTTCTGTTGCACTTGACGAATCTATAGGAAATCCAATAAGTTTCCTTTGAGAAGAACCATTGCGGACAGGGCCTATAAATGAAAATGAAATGGTTTTATCAGCCACTAGTGAGTATGATAAATACATGTGGAGTCAGTTTTCAGTTGAAAAGATAAATATGATGTGGAAACGATGCTAATTGCTAAAAGATCACCGAAGTCATAATGAAAACGCCTGATTTGGCAAATTTCAAAATGAATTGGATGATTAAATTATCACTTAAACAGAGGGAACTCTACCAATTAAAAAATTGAGGTGTTAAAAAATCCGTCAGCTGGCACTATCAATCAAAGTCACGTACAAAAAAGTCATCCTATACCCTACGCTGCTAGCGCATCCAGACTTAATGAAATTGAAGTGGAACAAGACAATTGTGAATGATAAATAATCATAAGCTATTTGAGTTTGTGCCAAATCAAAATTTCAGGAGAAAGAGGGATCAGCGACGAAAAAAAAAACGATTAAACAATCTCAATACAGAGACTGTACTACAATATTTTATATCAATTTTTATTTATCCAGGCATACGAGATTTGATAAAGGAGAAGAACCATAAAAATGAGAGACATGCACCAAAGTATTCCTCGAAGATAATATTTGTCCAGATATGATAATTCATACGGGAGAAAAACCATATAAATGCGAGATATAAATGGCATATAAATACAATAAACAGTTTTTTTCAATACTTGTTCATCAAATCATATGGAGTTTCATATTAGAGAAAATTTTTACAATTATGAAGTATTAAGTAAAGCATCTCCAGATAATTTAAAAACATATAAGAGTTCACACAGGAGAAAATCATATCAATGCAAGATTTGCTATAAATAGTTTATTTTCATTTATCAAGAAATATGGGATTTCATGCTGGCAAAAATCTATAACTGCTAAGTATGCACTAAATAATTTTCTCATCATTTCACCTAGTCTAGACGTATGAAACGTCATCAAGGTGCAACACGCTCGATTTTCTGGAATAGTTAGCACAGACTATCAGACTAACTATAGACTATCTAGACTAACATTAGCAACAGTTTATCCAGAACAGAAAAATTTCAGCTTGACCTCGCAAGTCCAAACATATATTCACTTTTCAATATAAGTATTATATTCTTTTTTATTATACCTTTCATTTGATTAGCTTATCATGCTTATTTAACGCGAGAGAAATAGTTTTTAAGAAATTCACATATACCCTTTATTTATATTTCCACCTTTCTAAATCCTCTATCCCTAATTTTGTAATGTTAATAAAACCAATATTTCTAGCAACACCGCCAGAGAGTTTCTCAAGGCAAATAAAGAAAAATCCGATGCTCTCGAGTCAATGAAGTAATCTCAACAACGGTAAAGTAAAAATATATGTTAATCTAATCAAAACGAAAAAACTTGATCAAAAACTATAAAAAATCATCATTACTAGGACAAGAATTTAAAAGTCAAATTACTCAAAAACTCGAGATTACCTAACAATATTAAACAAGTAAAAATTACTCAACCAAAAATTTTTAAAGTTTCTCAGTTTTTGTACAACAAAAACTGAGAAACACGAAATTACTTTCCAAAATTTCAACATTTTTGAAAAACACTACAAAATTATTTGAAAATATATAAAATAGAAAGATTTAAAATATGTGCTCAGGGGTAGAAAAATTTATAACTCTGAGGAAACTCCAAAAATTGAAAAAATCAAAACCAACTAAACTGAAATAAATTGAAAGTAGCAAAAAAGAAAAAAAATATAAATGCATATATTTCGCTCGACAAAATTGAAAATGGTAAAAAAAAAATTCAAGCTAAAATCAGAGCGATCTAAATCTAGGACCAAAAGTGAAATCATCAGTCAAAATTGGAAGCCTGTGTTTCCGTTCGACAAAAATCAGAAAAAGGAGAAAACTTTACACCAAACACAAAAACTTCGGAATTTTTTCAAAAGAAATTGTCAAACAGCAAAAACAAAACCTAAGAAACATTAGTAATCTGGGTTTTCGTTAGACAAAATTAGAGTGAAATCGAATTAAACATCGAAGAAAAATGAAAACTGCTAAGAAATAAAAAAAAGCGAAAAGCCTGGGCAAAAATAAAATGTAAAAATTTTGGGACCAAAATTTGCAAAACTCGAAATTACTTGAACCAAAATTAAAAAGGACAAAACTATTTTAACATGAACATGAAAAAGTCCAAATTCTTTTAAAATTAGAAATTAAACAAAACCGAAAATAAGCGAAATCTTTCAAAAATAAAATAGCAAAAAAAAACTCCACAAAAAACTGGAAACCTGTGTTTCCACTCTGAAATATTGAAAATGTGAGATACCTTTGGGGAAGCTTAGGTTAACTTAGACACGGCTAGAGTGGCGCCCACTCTTGCCTTTCCTAAATTAACGTAAGTTTCCCTAAATTTTCGAGCTTGTGAGAACTCCCCGTAATTATTCGGAAGCTAGCTTGGATTCTAATAAACCACCTAAGAAATACAAAATAAATCAATCAACAAATGTTTAACAATTAATTACTTACTCATTGTTTGTTCGTTGTCGTCTCTACCCCACTGTGGTGGAGATGCGGCAGAGACAGATGGTGCAGGTACTCTGTCACAAACCACTTCTTTGACCAATCTAGAATCATTATCAAGTCACCTAAGTTATAATCGTATTCGAGACATAGAGTCGACTCCACTCAAAAATGCCATATCTCTTTAAAACATCAGAAATTAACAGAAATTGATTCTGGGGATTCTTAAACTAACTTCTTCGAACTTAATACGAAATTCAACGAAACTCTTCTTTTTCAATATGAATTTGAACAAGATTAGTCTAAATTTGTAATTAAAAGTAGTGTATAGATTGGATCAATAACTAACGTAATATTTCCTTAAGTTCAATTTATAAAAACTTAATATTAGAATAATCAAACAATGTTTTCCCACAGTCTAATTTAAGACAACTTGTCTGCATATCTAATGAAAATCAAGTTAAACCTACTGCTAAGCAAAGAATGTTTGCCCAATTCAATTGGTGACTCGTTTTTTCATTTACTCTGGCTGTTTTTGATTCAGTTTCTTCAAAGGGTTAGATTTTTTCTTCAAAGTAATTGACCAAAACGTTCTCTTTATTTTACCAAAAACGTTGGAAAAGGGTTAGAGAAAGTCAAAGGCAGTAAGAAAGTTGGATGCGACTGAAGGTAGTTGGAAGAGATACCACAAAAGTTGAAATAGCCTGAGAGAAGTTGGAGAAGAAAAAAAGGTCTGAAAGGGGTTAGAGCATCGGGAAAGAACTAAACCAAGTCGTGACAAATCAAAGGGAAACAAAAAACGTTAAACAAATCTGTGTGGGACTATAGAAGGCTTACTACATGGACTACGTTGGAAAAGGACTATAAAAATTGGAAAAGCCAAACGGGAAATTGAAAGAAATTAGCAAAAATCAAAAGAAAGTCAAAAGGTAGTAATGGAGGTCAGAAAGGGGAAAACAAGGGTGGGAAAGACAAAAAAACATTGAGAAAAGACTATGGAAATCAGATTACCCTATGAAAAGTTAGAAGAGACCAAAAAAAACGAAAAGGACTAGAACAAGTCAAAACGTAATAAAGAAACTCGAAAGACAGTGAAGGAGGTCACAAAAGAGTAATGACGATCAGATGGGCTAAATGAGGCTAGAAGAGACAAAGAAAGTTTGAAAAGGCCTATGGAAATCAGTATAGACAAAGGGAAAACAAAAGGAAATAGAACTCATATAGTGTACTTATTATAAATAATTTTAAGAGTCTTGTGTACATGCATGAGAGTCGAGTCGATCCAGGGAGTAAAAGACGTCGGGAAAAGACTACACCAGGTAGGGAGACAGTGAATGGGGTCTGAATGAAGTAAAGAAAGTCAAAAGAAACTAGGGATGTCAGATGGAGGACGGGAAAGGCGGGAAAAGAGCAAGAGAGAACACTTGTTATAAACGAAATTCAAGAGTCTTGAGTCAATACAGGAGAGGCAATAGCTGTATGTAAAAATCTATCAACTTAGTCAAACAGCATTCAGCCAAAGGTTTCCTTCAGTCTCCCTTTGTACCATCAGACTTGTCTAACTGTCTTCCAATTTATCAATTCCTTTCTGACTTTTCATTGCTGTGCAACTTCTCTCCTACAATGCTGATTTTCACAGTCCTTTTACAATTTTTTTCTCTAATTCAGTCTCTTTTAGTCTCACTCCAGTTCGTCTACCATCTTCTGATTACTTTTACTGTCTTACGACTCGTTTTTTTCCAAGATTTTTGGCCTCCTCCAGTTGCTTGCAGACTAGACAGACTTTTATAGTCATTGGGCGTCATTAGGTTTTGTCTCTCCAGGTTCCTTTAGTCCATCCGACTTTAATTACTGCCTGTCAACTCACTCTATTCTTTTTCCGATTTTTTTGGCCTGCTTCAGGTTCTCCGAGGTTATTTGGGATTTCATTAGAATGTCATCTTCAACACAAAGGACCTTTAGATAGTCCCAACAACTTTAAGTAAAAGATGAAAGCATCAAGTGTTTTCAAAAAAGGCAAAGAGCGAAATTTAAACTTAAAACGAGCAGAAACTACTACAAACGATGAAATAAAACTTAAAACAGGCACAAATCAAAACGAAAGATGAAAAAAACCTTACTGGATGTTTTTTCCAATCCTTCAACCTCCCGCAAACACACCTCAAAAACCCGTACACTGCACTCAATACTAAAATGTTTGGACACGCAATGCTTATTTCCCACTGCTCGAATAAAAAAAAAATCGCTAAAATTATATAGACAGAAATTATTTTTATTTTCTACGGCCTCGCCATTTCTATTTCTCCGTCCCCACTTCACGGCTTCACAGTTTCCCAACTCCGCTCCACGATAAAAGTATCTTTATAAATTGATAATGTCATACAGCTTTGAAGCTCAAGTGTTGAAGCATATTATAAAACTGAGCCAATTGAGATCATTATAGCCGAAAGGTGCAGGTAAGGTTGTATGCTGCATTCAACAAACATTCAGTTCTTTTCATTTAAGGTCTTCAGACGCTGCTTGGACCAGATGATCTAAGCAGGTTCGTCCAATTTATTTTCAAAATTTGAAGTTTAGCTGCATCTGCCACTTTTGTCTATAGACAGAAGTTTTGTATGGTGGTAAGGTGCAGATACTGTTACAATTACGATAAAAAAAAAAATAATAATAAAAAAAAGGCTTTGAGTAAAAGGCTTGTCCAAAATGTGTACTTTTGTCTTGGCTGTTTCATCCACTGACCTATATATCCAGCGTTTATTTTTGTTTCTCAGTAGTTAACATTGTATTTGCAATTGTCGCATTTTACAATATAATTTTCTTGTTGCATTGTATGTTGTTGCAGTTGTTTTTTTCTTTTTTCGTTTTGTACTACACCTTTATTTTGTACGAAACAGGTAAGACCATAAGTCGTAATAATATATAAGATATTATACATTACATTAATATAGTTCTGCAAAAGATCTTTCCCATGTTGTTTTTATGTTCTTATAAATAAAGTATAAATGTAGTACTGCCTTTCGGATATAGATGAAATACTCTTAAATATAGTTACTAAGACATTTTTAGTTTCCTTTTCTTTTTCGAACAGTCCAGCTGAGTGTTAGCAAATCTATTTATTTTTCCACACTGAAGTATAAATTTCAAAAAAAAAATATAAATAACTATATATAACAATAAGATGACTCAACTTTCCACCCTTTTACTACCATCTCATTCAACAAAATATAACAATTTAGCGAATAGTAGTAAGACGAAATGGCATACAAGTGTAATTCAAAAGAAAAACTACCTGGGGAAGGAAGATTTCTCCCTTTGCAAGTACTCTCCAAGGGTTTTATGTATTTTCCCAAGGATATCATTCAAACGCTCTATGGATCTTTGAACGTCTTGACTAATATGAACATTAGATGCAATCGACATTTTTGAAACCTTCTTCATAAGCGCCAAAAATTCAGAGCTAAAATGTATTTAAAAAATTAAGACAATATTTAACAAAAATGTAGAACCGATAAAAAGAAAAAAAAGACATCTATAACTTGTATTGAATCAAATGCACCAGATTCTTATCACTTTATCAGACACCTAAAGAAGTATAAAAAGGATAGATAGTGGCTCAACACCCTATTTTTTTTGCTTCTAAAAAAAAAACAAAAAAACGATCAAAGCATGTTTTCATTTCTCACCCAGAATACTAACACCCTTGTTTCTTTTCCTTTCATTGTTATACATAATTTCAATATCGTTTTAATCAATCTCAAGTCTATGGTGTCCAGGCCATCAGTAACTTTCTTCTCCTTACTTTTTGCAACTTCTTAACTGTCTGTTTCTTCCCTCCAAAGTTTCTGTCTCTGACAATAGCTTCAACTTTCTTACTTATTTCTTGACGCGTCTTAAACTGTATATTCTATGTTTGTGTTTGAGCAAAGACAGCTCGCAATACTGATTAGATTATTTCTCAATACTTATGAATTTTTGCTGATAACAAAGAGACCAACTTTCTCTAAATTTTTCTCACTCAAATGGACTATCTGTTTGGACTAATTCTACAATTAACCATGACTTGACGCCCACAACTATTTGATTTTAATTCACATGGACGGATAATAGATAGACATATCTATTAACGAATAAACTAACATTATTTTTATACAATCCTAATAAAGGGGGTTAAAGCCAGAATTGCCTCTCACTCAGTTGGACTATCTGTCTTGGCTTTTTCTACAATTAGCCATGACTTGATCCCCACAACTATTCCATTTTAATTCAACTGCATCAGGTATAGCATCTGGGCTCAGCCATAACTGAACTCTATAGAAATTCTTTTTTTTTTGTTACCCCACAGCAAACAGTTGAATCCTTAGTAGTTTTATTCGTACAAATTTAGTATGATTATGGTTTAATCATACTATGAATATAATTTATGATTATGGTTTAAATTTAGTATTGATTATTTTGATGCACTGCTTGAATTCTACCCTCAGAAAATTTTTTAAACCTTTACTTGTTGCGAAAATCTTTTTCTCAATAACATTCTTGTGAGCTTCGTCTCTCCCACATCATAGTGCATTACTTAAAGGTTGTAGTTTCAATTTAAGAAACCCTTCTTAAATCTTTACCCGTTGCAAAAATCTTTTTCTCAATAACATTCTTGTGAGCTTCATCCCTCCCATATCATAGAGCATTACTTAAAAGCTGTAGTTTTGAGACAAACTTAATTCAGATATTTTTTACGCAGGGGGTAAGCTAAAATAAAATGTCACAGACATATAGCCTTCTATGAGATTTCTTTTTGTTTGCAATATTCATTAATGAACATTTTGAAATTTCAAATTCATAAGTGCTATAACATCAGGTTGGTAACAAAAAAAAAAGACAATAGATGGTATATAATGTTCCGATTTTTTTTAAAATCAGGGTTGGAAATGAAGCTATTTTAAATACGGATTCTTGCTCAAAACACAAAGCTACAAAACCCATTTGAAAGCTTTGGCAAAATATGCCAAGCGAATCTACGTCGGTTGTAGAAAGTGAGTTTGGTTACTATAATTTTAGTTTTAGAAAACAGCTTCATACTCCATAGATACTTGTGCTCGCTCATAAAAATAATAACAGTTTATTTTTAGAATGATACAAACAGGAAGACAAAAGTGGGGTAATGAATCACAAGAAAAAAATGACGAAGAATTTATCAATTTAATACTTTTTATCTATAGAAATCTGATGTTTTCTTCCTTAAACTCTAAAAAGGGTCCTGATTATAGAGTGCTTGTATATCCTTAAAAAAAGGGTGTGAACTTTCCCAAGTCACGTTACTTTAGTATTTGAATCACTAGTGGAATAAAAAAGAAAACGAATTATGTGGGAATAGAATCAATAAACAAAAGATTGATTTTAAACAAAAGGAAGAAACCCCCTCCCATATGTTCTCTGCCTATGTATGATTTTCTGCAGTTGGAATATCTGGATATGCATATTTAATGGGCTAACAAAACACTTGCCATTCCTTCTGATATATCCCTCAGTAGCATCAATAGCAAAAAAAAAAAAAAAAAGAAATAGTGACTCAGCTGGAAGAGGCACACCGTCATATCTGGTTTCACCAACAGGCTTGACATTTTTCTTAGCAAAAATGTGAAAAATCTTATCCCCTCCCTTGAACCTCCTCTTCGTGAAGGTGGGTAAATATATTAAACTGTGTAAGTCAACTACATTCTAAGAAATGACGTTAGCCGTTGAAGAGGTCTAAATTATAGCTAAATGGTTCTTTTATATTAATAGTTTGGGTATAAAACTAAGGACTTGCTTATTATTAATTAAAACTATTATCAATTAAAACTTTGTTTTCCCATTAAAAAGATTTCGGTAAGAAATTATTGGCATAGTTACTCGGGACAATCATAACTGAAACTCCAACAGAACAAGTATATATTACAAGATAAAAATTAAAACAAATAATTTTTTTATGTTAACATTTCAAGAAATTTATAAGAATACATTTTACACATTAAAGACTAAAATCATAAGATAATTTAATTAATTCTAAATAGAACAGGCAACCCCCCCCCCTCCGAGTAAAGGCACTCATAATCGGAAATCCCAAAGATTAAATTTTGGCTACAATATATAGATTAAAAGAATTAAATTTTTTGACAAATCTTATCCCCTCCCTTGAACCTCGTCTTCGTGAAGATGGGTAAATATATTAAACTGTGTAAGCAGTTAACCTGATACTATGGAATCGTGAAGTTTCGACTGGAAGTAAAGTCTTTACGTCGAGATTACTAGTAAAAATTCCTTCAAGATAGACCCAACGTCTATGTACATCATTCCAAACATCAAACAAAGGATTGACACAGTCAAGCTTGTCTTCCCAAGTAGAAGGCTCCTCTTCAAAAACCTAGAAAAAATTAATATATCTTAAAAATGCACAAAATGAACTTTTATAAAAAGAATGAAAAAGAGAACCAACATTCATATCTCAGTTCCGTAAAGGAAATATTCAAAACGGTATCATCTCTTCCTAATTTAATTTTTTATATCGTCCTATTATTTTTTCCAGAAAACCTTTTCAATCCAACTCTAATGAACAGAGGCGTGGGAGGGCATCTTAATATGCCCGTTGAAGTCAAAGTTGCCCGTTGAAGTCCGAGTTGTCAATTTTCACATCTTATCACATTTGATAGTTCAGGTGTTGGTCCCAAAGAATCATCATTTATAGTAACTGCAACTATAAATTCTCCTTTTTTGGGTCTACCAAGAGACATTAAATTATATAAAAAATTGATGCGTTTGAAGATCAACAATCTTATTTATGTTATGCATGACATTATATAAGAAAATGCTTATATGATGTCACAAGAAATTCTTATATGATTTACTAACATAGTACATTATTTCATTCGCAGAAACCAAAAATTAAGGCTCTTATCAAATTTTCTAAGACTTCTGATCTATGTAGATCGTTTTTTTATGCGAAAATATCCCAAGATACCGATTAATCCGAAAAAATATGGAGCCGTTTTCGAGAAAAAGTTAATAAATAAATACATAAATATATACATGCACAATTATTGCTCGTTTATATATATATATATATATATATATATATATATATATATATATATATATATATATATATATATTTATATATATATATATATATATATATATATATATATATATATATATATATATATATATATATATATATATATATATATATATATATATATATATATATATACTATCTGTTGGGGTGGCGCTTCGCGCCACCCCAACACCTAGTTGGTGGGGGCGCTTCGCGCCCCCCCCAAGCCCCCCCGCGCGCGTAAGTCGTTACGCGCCATATTAGTTACGCGCCATTGTAGTTGTGTCCCTATGTCCCACCTGTGAATATAGATAGATATATATATATATATATATATATATATATATATATATATATATATATATATATATATATATATATATATATGTATGTTTTTAACTACGTAAAACTTGCGAATATACACCATTCTTTGCTGTCCCATTGTCTGTGCATATAAATAGATTGTCAGGTTTACCGACTCTTGAACATGCAACATATAATGGTCCATGGGAAAACAATCCGTATTCAGATCTATACCTCATGATTCTAATGATTGCCCTTGAGCTTTGTTGATGGTGATTGCTAATCGACCATTCCCTGAGTCGCCATCGTCATTTATATATCCCCCTGTGCACCCCGGCGTCCCCTTTGTAGTTATGTCCCTGGGTCCCGGTCGTCATTTATATTCCCTGTGTCCCGGTCGTCATTTGTGTCCCGGTGTTCCAGTCTGTGATTTCTCTTTGAGTGTCCCGGGCGTCATTTATATTCCTTGTGTCCCGGTGTCCCGGTCGTCATTTATATCCCCCTGTGCCCCCCGGCGTCCCCATTGTAGTTGTGTCCCTGTGTCCCGGTCGTCATTTATATTCCCTGTGTCCCGGTCGTCATTTGTATCCCGGTGTCCCGGTCTGTATATACATTCGTTTTTTAGTTTTGTTTTTCTCCTTTATTTTTTTCCTTTTTTCTTTTTTTTCTTTTTTAGTTTATTTAGATTTTTAGATTTTTTAGTTTTTTTATTAGTTTTTAGTTTGTTTGTAGTTTTTACCATTTTTTTAGTTTTTTTAGTTTTTTTTTTTACTTATGTCCTGGTCGTCATTTATACTCCCTGTGTCCCGGTCGTCATTTGTGTCTCGGTGCTTTGTTGATTGCTAATTTATATTATATTTATATTTATATTTTTTATATTTATTAATATTTTTTTAGTTTTCTTTTTCTCTTATTTTTCAGTTTTTTCCTTTTTTTTAGTTTTTTTTTTTAGTTTTTTCTTTTTTAGTTTTTAGTTTTTTTTTGTTTTTTACCTTTTTTTAGTTTTTTTAGTTTTTTAGCTTTTTTAGTTTTTTTATTAGTTTTTAGTTTTTTTAGTTTTTGCCTTTTTTTAGTTTTTTCAGTTTTTTTTTAGTTTTTAGTTTTTTACCTTTTTTTAGTTTTTTTAGTTTTTTAGCTTTTTTAGTTTTTTTTTCTTCTTAGTTTTTTTGTAGTTTTTACCTTTTTTAGTTTTTTTTCTTCTTTTGTATTAGTGTGAAATAATTCAGACGTCATATGCGGACAAACACGACGTCACTCGACAGACCCGGTCTGTATATACATTCGTTTTTTAGTTTTGTTTTTCTCCTTTATTTTTTTCCTTTTTTCTTTTTTTTCTTTTTTAGTTTATTTAGATTTTTAGATTTTTTAGTTTTTTTATTAGTTTTTAGTTTTTTTGTAGTTTTTACCATTTTTTTAGTTTTTTTAGTTTTTTTTTTTACTTATGTCCTGGTCGTCATTTATACTCCCTGTGTCCCGGTCGTCATTTGTGTCTCGGTGCTTTGTTGATTGCTAATTTATATTATATTTATATTTATATTTTTTATATTTATTAATATTTTTTTAGTTTTCTTTTTCTCTTATTTTTCAGTTTTTTCCTTTTTTTAGTTTTTTCTTTTTAGTTTTTAGTTTTTTTTTTGTTTTTTACCTTTTTTTAGTTTTTTTAGTTTTTTTAGTTTTTTAGCTTTTTTAGTTTTTTTATTAGTTTTTAGTTTTTTTTTAGTTTTTGCCTTTTTTTAGTTTTTTCAGTTTTTTTTAGTTTTTAGTTTTTTACCTTTTTTTAGTTTTTTTTAGTTTTTTAGCTTTTTTAGTTTTTTTTCTTTTTAGTTTTTTTTGTAGTTTTTACCTTTTTTAGTTTTTTTTCTTCTTTTGTATTAGTGTGAAATAATTCAGACGTCATATGCGGACAAACACGACGTCACTCGACAGACAGACAGACAGACATAACCCACAAACAACTTATTTTTATATATATTTATTCATATTTTTTTAGTTTTCTTTTTCTCTTTTATTTTTCAGTTTTTTCCTTTTTTTTTAGTTTTTTTCTTTTTTAGTTTTTAGTTTTTTTTAGTTTTTTACCTTTTTTTAGTTTTTTTATTTTTTTTTTAGTTTTTTTAGTTTTTTAGCTTTTTAGTTTTTTTATTAGTTTTTATTTTTTTTGTAGTTTTTGCCTTTTTTTTATTTTTTCAGTTTTTTTTTAGTTATTAGATTTTTACCTTTTTTTTAGTTTTTTTTAGTTTTTTTAGCTTTTTTAGTTTTTTTTCTTTTTAGTTTTTTTTTTTGTAGTTTTTACCTTTTTTAGTTTTTTTCTTCTTTTGTATTAGTGTGAAATAATTCAGACGTCATATGCGGACAAACATGACGTCACCTGATCCATCCACAGATCCACACACAGACAACTTATTTTTATATATATAGATATATATATATATATATATATATATATATATATATATATATATATATATATATATATATATATATATATATATATATATATATATATATATATATATATATATATATATATATATATATATATATATATACACCTAATCGGGATTTGAAATAAGAACTCTGAGACACGGATTCCTTCTAAATATCAAATTTCATTAAGATCCGGTCACCCGTTCTTAAGTTAAAAATACCTCAATTTTTCTAATTTTTCCAAACTAACAACCTCTAGCTCCTTCGAAGAGAACGGATCCGTTCCAATTATGTCAATCACGTATCTATAACTTTTGCTTATTCTTCCCATCAAGTTTCATCCCGATTTCTCCACTCTAAGCGTTTTCCAAGATTTTAGGCCCCAACCCCCCAAAAGTCACCGAATCCGATAGATTCGATAGGGATACAAATCTTTTTATAAGTAAAAGATATACGTAACTTATAAATTAGCTTACGTAAAGAACTTTTGTATTCTTATGTTTTTATTACATATATGAGGGGGTTCACCCCCTCGTCAGTACCTCGCTCTTTACACTAAAGCTTAAACTTTGTCCCAATTCATTAAGAATGACCCCTGAATCCCAAAAGCCGCAGAATAAATAGTTGAAATTACTAAAAATACTTTGGCGTAAAGAGCGAGGTATTAGGAGGGGGTGAGCCCCTCATATGGGTAATAATTTCTGTTCGTTTTAAGTTTTAATGCTGCTGCTTACTTCCAGCTGAAAAAAAACTTTTTCATTGTTTTTTTTAAGTAATGCTAGTAAATCCTGCGCTCCCTTCATGGAAATTTTCTTCCCCCATGACAAATTCCTCGATGGAAAGTTCCCCCAGAATATTCCCCTCTTCTTACCCCTGCCTCCAACCAAAAAATCCTCCTGAAAACGCCTGTACAATTCCCAATAACCATTACTATATGTAAGCACTGGTCAAAGTTTTGAACTTGTAACCCCTCCCACAGGGACTGTGGGGGAGTGAGTCGTCCCCAAAGACATAGTTATAAGGTTTTTCGACTACGCTGAATAAAATGGCTATCTTAGAATTTTGATCCGTTGACTTTGGGAAAATTGTTAGCGTGGGAGGGGGCCTAGGTGCCCTCCAATTTTTTTGGTCACTTAAAAAGGGCACTAGAACTTTTCATTTCCGTTAGAATGAGCCCTCTCGCAACATTCTAGGACAACTGGGTCAATACGATCACCCCTGAAGAAAAAAATAAACACGCATCCGTGATCTGCCTTCTGGAAAAAAATATAAAATTCTACATTTTTGTAGATAGGAGCTTGAAACTTCTACAGTAGGGTTCTCTGATACGCTGAATCTGATGGTGTGATTTTCGTTAAGATTCTATGATTCTTTTAGGGGGTGTTTCCCCCTATTTTCTAAAATAACGCAAATTTTCTCAGGCTCGTAACTTTTGATGGGTAAGACTAAACTTGATGAAACTTATATATTTAAAATCAGCCTTAAAATGTGATTCTTTTGATGTAGCTATTGGTACCAAAATTCCATTTTTAGACTTTTAGTTACTATTGAGCCGGGTCGCTCCTTACTACAGTTCGTTACCACGAACTGTTTGAAAATGTGGAATTTCGTATTTTTTGAAAGAAGACAGATCACATGTTTTTCTTTTCTTTCTTTCTTTTTTCCCAGGGGTGATCGTGTCGACCCAGTGGTGCTAGAATGTTGTGAGAGGGCTCATTCTAACGGAAATTAAAAGTTCTAGTACCGTTTTTAAGTGACCTAAAATTTGGAGGGCACCTAGGCCCCCTCCCACGCTCATTTTTTCTCCAGAGGCAACAGGTCAAAATTTTGAGATAGCCATTTTGTTCATCATAGTAAAAAAAAAACCTAATGACAATGTCTTTAGGGACGACTTACTCCCTCACTGTGCAAGGGAGGGGGGCTGCAAGTTACAAAATTTGACCAGTGTTTAGTAATGGTATAGCATTGGTATAGTAATGGTTATTGGGAAGTCTACAGACGTTTTCAGTGGGTTTTTTTTGGTTGGGAGGAAGGGGCTGAGGAGCGGGGGTTACGTGAGAGGATCTTTCCATGGAGGAATTTGTCAAGGGAGAAGATAATTTCAAGGAAGGGAGCGCAGGATATTCTAGCACTATTTAAACAAAAACAAAACAATTAAAAAATAAACATGAAAGAGTTTTTTCGACTGAAAGCAAGGAGCAGCATTAAAAATTAAAACGAACAGAAATTATTCCGCATATGTGGGGTTCATGTCCTCCTAAAGAATTTTTAGTAATTTCAACTATTTATTCTACGGCCTTTGTGATTCAGGGGTCATTCTTAAAGAATTGGGACAAAATTTAAGCTTTGATGTAAAGACTGAGGTTTTTAATGGGGGGGAGGGCAAACCCCCTCATATACGTAATTAAAATATACAAATATAGAAGTTCGTTATGTAAGTAAATTCGCAAGTTACGTATATTTTCTACAAATAAAAAAATTCATATAAAAATAAAAGTTCTAGTTGCCTTTTTAAGTAGCCAAAAGATTGGAGGGCAACTAGGCCTCCTACTCCACCCCTTTCTTCTCAAAATCTTTCGATCAAACTAAGAGAAAGATATTTAGTAAAAAAAAATTATACGGAATTTCCGTTTGTATTATTCATGTCGGACAAAGTCAAAAAATATATTAATCCAAAAACGTTCAAAAATTAAATGAAAAAAACAAGTTTTTTAACTGAAAGTAAGGAGTGACATTAAAACTTGAAACGAACAGAAATTACTCCGTATATTAAAGGGGCTTTTCCCTCCTCAACACCCCGCTCTTTACGCTAAAGTTTTAACTGTTTTAAAAAGTAAAGTTGAGAGAAAGATTCAAACTTTAGCGTAAAGAAATAACACGTTACGTTTAGTTTTACTTTTAGTCACGTTTTATGTTTACGTTTAGTTTTCATAAATAACAACACAGGGATAAAATACATTTTATTTTACTAATAATATTGAGTTATTTAAGAAATTTGGGGTTTAGTTTTCACGAACGAAAAGGAACTGTTAAAATACACCTTATTTTATTAATAATGTTTGATCATATGAGAAACTCGGGTTTTAGATTCCAAAAATAAAACAAAATGAGGTGAAAACACATCTGATTAAAAAAAAATTAATTATTTAAGAAAATAGGGTTTATGTTTCATAAAAAGAACGCAAATGTTTAATATACATTATTAAAAATATTTGAGCATTTAAGAAACTTGGGGTTTAGTTTTCAGAAAAAAGAATACACAAAGATAAAATACGCTTGGTTTATCAAAAATTATATTTAATTACTTTAGAAACCTGGGGTTCACTTATCATAAAACAAACCCAGACGCTGAAAATACACCTGATTTTATTAATGATATTTGATCATTTAAGGAACTTAAGTTTTAGGTTTCATAAAAAGAACGTACACAGTTAAAGTTCATTTGATTTTATTAAAAATATTCCAGTATTTAGGAAAATTGGTTTTCACAAAAAGCAACGCATACAGCTAAAATACATCGGATTTTCTTAAGAATATTTGATCATTTAAGAAACTTGGGTTTTAGTTTTCATAAAAAGGAATGCATACAGCAAAAAAACACTTAATTTTTTAAGTATTTTTAAAGGGTATTTATTTGAAAAATAACTAAACATTTTAAAATATTTGAAAATATTATTTTATGTCTTTATATACATTTTGATAAAACATTCCAAAAAATCAGTTAAAATATTTTTTTGATATACGAGTTTTTAGGAAAACTGGGATAAAAAGCAAGGCATATGGTTAAAACACATATGATTTCATTAACCACATTTTACCATTTCAGAAATTTGGGTGTTAAAAAGGAATGCACACGGTTAAAAAACATCTCATTTTATTAATTATATCTGATCATTTAAGAAACTACGCGTTTTAGTTCTCAAACAAGAATAAACATGGATAAAATACCTTTGATTCTCATTAACAACATTTTCATTAATAATAGATTTCATGAAAGTAAACGCGCACGGTTAAAATACATCTTGTTTATTTTGAATATTTGAGCATTTAAGAAACTTGGGATTTAGTTTTTGTAAAATGCAAGGAATACGGTTAAAATACGTCTGATTTTATTCAGAATAATTGATCATTGATGAAACTTGGGCTTTTAGTTTTCAGAAATAAGAACGCACATGATTAAAATACATCAAATTTTATTAGTATTATTTGATTGTATAAGAAACTAGGGTTGCAGTTTCCGTTTAAAACGAAAACGCAAACGGTTAAAATACATTTTGTTTCATTAGAAATATTTGAATATTTTTGAAACTCGGGGTTTAGTTTTCTGAAATAAAAACACACAAATAGTTAGCATACATCTGATATTATTAATAATATATGATCACTTTACAAACTTGGATTTTTAGTTTTCATAAAAAGAAGGCACGCGGTTAAAATACATCTTTTATTTTATTAAAGACATTTGAGCATTTAAGAAACTTGGGTTTTAGATTGACAGATACAAACAAATAGGGTTGAAATATATCTGATTTTATTATATTTGATCATATGAGGAACTTGGCGGTTTCCTTTTATTAAAAGAAGAAGGCACACGGTTACAACACGTCTTATTTTATTTAAAAAAAATTGAGCATTTAAGAATCTTTGGTTTTAGTTTTCAGAAATAAGAAGATATACGTCTGAAATACATAACTTGGGTTTTGGTTTAAATAAAAAAGAGCGCACATGGTTAAAATACATCTGATTTTACTGATAATATTGGATCATTTAAGAAACTTGGTTTTAGTTTTTATAAAAAGCAACGAACATGGTTAAAATACATCTTACTTTATTAGAAATATTTGAGCATTAAAAAAACTTGGGTTTTAGTTTTCAGAACTAAGAGCACACATGTTTAAAATACATTTGATTTATTAATACTATTTGATTATTGAAGAAACTTGGGTTGTAGTTTTCATAAAATAAAAGCGCCGGTGGTTAAAATCATCTCGTTTTATTAGGAATATATGATCAATTAAGAAACTTGGGTTTTAGTCTTCATAAATAAGAAGGCGCGGGGTCAAAATAAATCAGATTGTATTAATAATATTGAAAATTTAAGAGAATATGGGTTTTAGTTTTCATTTTAAAAAACGCCAACGGTTGAAATACATCCTATTTTATCAAAAATATTAATTATTCAAGAAACTAAGGTTTTAGTTTTCATAAAAAGCAACGCATACGATTTAAATACATTTGATTTCATTAAAAATAATTCATCATTTAAGAAAGTTGGGTTTTTGTTTTCAGCAATAAGAATACACGTGGTTAAACTAGACGGATTTTACTAATAATAATAATCTACGGATTGGTCTAAAAAAAGCAGTTATTAAAATTATTTGACCATTTAAGAAACTTGGTTTTTAGTTTTCACAGATATGAATACACACGGTTAAAATACATCTTATTTTATAGAAAAAATTTGAGCATTTAAGAAACTTGGATTTACTTTTGACAAATATAGACATACATGATTGTAATACATCTGATTTTGTTAATAATGTTTTATCATTTGAGAAACTTTGGGTTTAGTTTTCATGTAAAAGCAACGTAAATAGTTAGAATACACCCTTTTTATTAAAATATTTCAGTATTTAAGAAACTTGGGTTTTAGATTTCAGAAATTCGAGCGTCATTGTAGCTGAATTTACTTGTTTGCTGTTAATGGAATAAAGCTATAGCAATACTTTGAGGTTATTTTCGCATTGATCTCTACCCTTTAAAGATAAATTTACAGTGAAATTAATTTGAGAGATCTTCTCCAATCCCTAGAATAAGTCTTTCTCTCTGGGTGTTTCTACTAGCCACATCTTTTTTCTCAAGTACACTGGCGCGCCATCAATATTGACAAACTCATATAGCACCATCTTTGTTTCCATAGCATTAAGGTGCTGATTTTTTACTCGGAACAAGGAGAAGAGGGGAAGAAACCCCCCGGAAGTACCGTACTGTACCCGCCGGTATTCAGTTACCCGTAACTTGCAGGGAATGGGTGAGGAGGTCCTTAGACTATTTGCTCATATAGCACGTTGTTCCTGGGTGATTTTTTATTCTCTGATGACTATTTGCTCTATTCCTGGCCGCTCTGATTGGACTACGCTCTGTGATTTTGCATATGAATTAGACCACCCATTGACATTGCTTACTGCAATAGAGCCAATTTCATTCCGAAAAAGAAATGAGCAGTGTGAAGCAAGACTTGGTTTATAGTCCTGTTTTGGCCTTCGTCTTACTTCGTACTGGCAAAGGCAGTACAGCATTTTAAAGCTGATATGCTGATTAAGGCAAAGGATGAGTTATGGCAGTTAGCCCCTATGTCTACTCGTTCTGCAAATCGTGTTAAGCCCCAGGACATGGGTGCTGATCGAATAAGAGCCATCCAGATTTGTGACGAGAAGAGAGTAGTCTTCCCCAAGTTTGTAATCTATGAGCCTGACGCGGTACCCATACACTCAGGGGAGGTTGAAGCCACACTGACTCGCCAGGTCCAAGAGCTTCATTTTACTGTGGAAAATCTTATTGACCACCTAGGCTAAATTAGCCCACTTTTCTCTTTCAAACCAATTATTCTCTTTCTTTCACGGTTATACTAAATTAGCCCACTTGGAAGTTCTTAGTCAACTGGTACATAAGTTAGCAACACAAATATGCGGTAAAGTTAAATATTCTGTTGTTACTTAAGAACAAACAAAAAGATTCTGTTGCAAGCTAACCCATCTGAAAATCCTTTGGCTAAATAACCGTTTCTATATTTCCTTGTTTATTAAAGAAAATGTTAAGTATCTCAAGCAGTTTATTGCACCTATATTGTAAGGGGGACATCCCCAAACTCATAGGTAAGTCCAAGTAAATTTATCTGCCTTGGAAACAGCGAGTGTCATATAAAATAACCTTTTTCTGCATCTTTGATATAAAGTAAGGCTTCCTTATATCTTTAGTATAAGGTAGCGTTACCGTAATGCTTTCAATGGAATGTTGTAGGACTATGGGTTTCTAATGAGTCTGGTGTGGAGCAAAAGTGTGATATAAGACAACTACCACCATATCAACCAAACAAACCAGACTGCCCAAATCCTCATCCGCATAATACTCTAGCAGATTAGAGCAGGGTTACCCTTTGCCATCAAAGATTTCAAAGCGGGTTTCCAACCCGAGTGATAGAAAGTTAACCGAATTTTAACAGTGGATTAAATTTTAGAAAAAAATATTTTTGACTCGGCTGCAAACTGTGCCAACTCTTCACTAACCTCCAACATGTATTTGACCTTAAGAAAGCCAGGAGCAAAAGGCTTATTTCTAGTGGCCCCTTGCTCTTTTTATTTGCTCCTCACTTTTAACATTCTTAAACAGCCGCTTTACCCAAATTAATCAGCAGTACTGTAGCAAAGTTCAAAATTTGTAACTATAACAACTTGGTGCTGGGTCTACTCAAGACTGCGAATGCTTGCGGCTGTGACTTCTTGCGACGGCAACACTACAAATGCAACTGCAACTACATGTGACTGCGAATGCAAGTACAGCTCGAGCACTACTTCAGCAACTTGCAAATGTGACTCTTTGTAACTGTAACTGCTTCCGACTACGAGTGTAAAAACTTGTGACAGCAAGTGCAACAACTCATCACTGAAACTGTGATTACTTGCAACTCTGACTGCAACTGCTAGTACTACTATTCTGCTACGACCTCCAATCTTACCCATACCCCCATGGTCTCCGTTTGACCACGATCTTACCCCCTGCCTACCCAATACTGAGTAGCATACCCCAGGAATTTCATCTCACTTCCTCCCTGAGCATACAAGAATTCACCACCTGGTTCTAGCCTCCATCCGTCATGAGCCAAACAAACCCGGCCAATGTCCTCCCAGACCCTCCATCCTACTTCACTTTCCAAATACCAGCTTGCCTTCTCACCCCCCTTTTCCCCTAATCAAGAACCCTCCAAACTTGACTTCTTGCCATATCCTCGGGAAACCCTACCCCGTACCATTCATTTTATCCCCGTGGCTACCTTATCAATACGACTCTGGTTTGATAGTTCTTCCGTGTTAAAATCGTCCTCTAACAGATCTTAATTGTTCTCCCTTGCTGTGAACTAGAAACCAGTTGCTCTTTTCTGATCAGTCCCATAGCCCAAAATTGAAATCCTACCCAAGAATTACTGAAACTCATCGACCATCACGTTTCCCAAATCCCTTTAAATTTTCTAAATTTTTACTTCGTAATGCTGAGCGTCTTGATTTTGACAAGCTTACTCAACTTGAGGTGATACCAAAATTAAATAAAAACCGATGTTATAACTGTTGCAGAAGTACAGTCCCATTACCCAGGGGCCCTTCGTCTCTCAAGTTATTCAGAGTTAATTACACTCCGTCCTTCAGATCGGCCACTTGTCATTCACCCCAAAACTATCACAATCCCTTGTCTTTCTGGGTACTACACAATAATATGGCTAAATGTCAGGCCAAAAATAATTCACCGTCTGAATAATATTATTACCATTGCAATCTTTGTCAAACCAAAATACAAAAATAACTGATACAAAGTTGAATTTATCCAGAAATTGGAGACCAGTGCTGATTTTTTTTTTCTAAGTATCCAAATCCTGGACTTTTTTTAGTTGGTGACACCAATAACCTTATTGTCGTTTGCTTCCCTCTTCAAGTTAAGCAAATAGTTAACTATCAACAACTATGGGAAGTATTTTCATTTTGACTAATATAAATATTTTCACAGTCAAAGCTTTTGATATTTAGAAGGACATCGTGACTCACAACTCTTATTTTAAACCCTAACCGGCATTAAGCCTATTATTTTCCTTTTAAATCAATCTATTGATTCTTAGAATTTTGTTAGAGCTCGTACCATATGAGCTCTTGGCTCTTAGCTCTTCTTGCCTCGTCACAAATGCCATATGAGCTCTTAGTACTTGTTTCTCTTTGTCCCTGCTGCTAGCGGGGCACTAGAACATCATAGATGTTCTGCTATACACCTAGTAACTTTGTAATGACCAAAAGAATAGAAATATCTAGAATTTCTCAATGATTTTTTATTATAATAAAAAATGAGCAACTTGCAAAATTTACCAATCTTATCACAGTTGCTATAAGGGGAAGGGATAACAACTCCGAAAGCAATATTTACTTGACGTTTCGACTACTTTGAACAAAACCTCTATCTTAAAAATTTGGTCGGGTGGCTTTGGGGGAAAAGGCACTGGAAGGATACTGGTTGCTCTTCGGTGGCTCAAAAAAGGAACAAGAATTTTCATTTCCAGTCAAAGGAACCCAGTCCCAAATTTATATGACTAGCCTTTCCATATGAAGTCGCTCTGGGAAAAATACGTAGTAATAAGAACAGGCTAAATTAATACGGTGCCGCTGGTTCCTACAGACAGCGCTAGAGTGTTGTCATTGATTTGTCTCTCGTTCGTCGTATGCAAGGAGTTGGCGTAAAAACTTCAGAAGGGGTTCACTCGGTTGAAAATTAGAAGTCAAAGTGCTCTATTTACGAGTCAAAAGTGATTAGAAGGCAGACATTGCACTTTCCAAGGAATGGAATAGCTATGAGTTTTTTGTTTAAATTGACATTGCATGCTGAGTGAGAAATTAATCAGAACTAAAATACACTATGTGTATACAAGGTTGTCGAAAGGGTGTATCAGCGAGATCTCAGGAAAAAGTTGAAACATTTAGGGCATGCGGAGGGGAGATACTTGATTAATACTTGTCTATGCTCAAGATTATAACATAATGAGGGCTAGAATTCCATTAGCCAAGAGAGCCCAAACGTTTATACAGACTTTCATCCACATGGAATACGAATATTTTTCCCTGTACCCATCAATCCAGAGAATTATAATACATATACAAATTTTTTCCAATATACAAATAGCAGACAAAAATTTAAATTCGTTCAGAGATGAAACTAAAAGATAAAAAATATTCTTTTTTTAACCAACGAAAAAGACCAAGTCAACGAAAAATAACCAGAAATCAATTTAACGAACTTTTTCTACAAAAGATGATGGTGAATCTTCTTCTTTTTTGATATTATGATAGATCAAAACCCATAGCTCATACTAAAGGTTGTCTTCAGTACAGTGAAATTTATATTCTGGTCTTTATAAGACACAGTGAACGTGTCTCTTTTCTTGGTATTTTTTACTTGCTTCAAATTTAATTTGGTTACTTATTATTATTTCTAGTTGCTATGGGTTTCATTTGTCTATTAATTGGGATTTATGGTAGTTTTAAGTATGAAAAATTATTTGACTGTCTTTTCTACCCATCCTTGGTTTAATGTAACTCTTCACTTTCATTTAATAGCTTTTCTTTCAATTAACTATAACTAGGAGCCCACTGATAGAAAATGAGCACTTAAGGAAGTATAGGACATGAAATAAACTCACATGGAATACGATGATTTACAAACTTATTTGAAATATGAGGAATTACACAGAAACAGGGGAGCAGAGGGTCATTCTTCCCAAAATAGTAACTAAACTTATTTTATTACTTCGTTCTTGAAATACTAGGCTTGTTAGAAATGTGGAATATAAATCTCCGAGATCTGGATATAATACAAGATGAAAAAGTACATACCTTAGGCTTCTTTTCTGATATTTTGGCACATCGTCTCATTTTGCAAACTTGGTGACATTTATTATTTGTACAGGGGGCGCATTTTCCACAACTGTCTTTTTTCATACAACCTGCACAATCGCCACAGCGTTTTCGCTTAGTTTTTCGCCGGGAAACTGAATTTAGGTCTGACATTATCATACAATTGGAACGAAATTTTTCAGCAGGTCCATATGTCCTACTCATTTCTGAGCTTGGGATCGATGTTATTTCGACAGCAGTTTTCCCGGGCTGTTTTAATGAAACCGGTTTCACTCTAGGTTTCCTTCGCCTATCAGTTTTCTCGACATGACTTGATGTTGTGTTGGGATTCTCTCGGTAACGTCTTGATAGGAAATGTTCAGATTGAGGAGTAGAAAGAGGAAACAGTTTATTATTTTTTGCTCGTTCCGGCAATATAGTTGGAGATTTGCTAGGAACCACTATAGCTTCTCGTATTCCACTCGAGAAAGTAAGATCTTTTTCTTCATTATCTGACAGAGCTTGTTCCGTCGTCGAAGGTGGTGCACTTTGTAAACTAGGAGGAGGATGCTGTAAGAGCATATGCCTCGTACGAGACAAAGGCGACAGTTTGCAAGAAAATGGAAAGTTTGCAGGAGAAAGTGATGGAAAAGACGGCATTCGAGGATCCTTAAGTGAATCAAATGTTTCCCAAAACTTGACAACTGTAGCTTGGGAAGGCTCTGATGACGGTAGAGCCTCAGTTTTTCCAAGATCCAGCATTATAGGACCCCCTTGGTCATTTTTGCGGTCCAATGGTCTATACTGAACATTTTCATTCTGATTTCTCTGTCGTGGCACATTAGGATTACTTAAATCCGTTAAAGAAGCTGTAGGACTTTTTCCATAGAAGTCCCGCGTTTGACCAGACATAACAGGCTGTCCAATGTCAAGAGATTTTCCAGGTAATGCTTCAAAATTACTTTCAGTATCCAAATTAATTAAAGGAGGTAGCGATTTAACTGGATTACCGTAGAAGCCTTGTTCCAAATTGAACCTTAAGCTGTCATGCGTAAACATTTTAGGGACAGTCAACAAAAATCTTGACCCGGCTGAATCTGATCCCGAGTTGCTGCAACTTTGTCCATCGCCCATTGTATTTCTAGAAGCTGGGTCACCTAAAAGAGATAACAAGGTTCACACATGAAAAGACGCACAATGTCTGGAATGATACACTTCCGTGAGAGCTGTTCTACATAAGAATATCCTACCTTGTCTCTGGAGTCAAGGTTCGACATTTATTTCAACAAGGAGCACACATTATGACTACTAAAATCTAGCCAAGTTTAAGTTCAAAAGAGACTTGAAAATTATATCAGTTTTTGGAAAATGCTGTCTTAGTCACTATGACAAAGATTATTCAACCGAAAGCCAAGTAGTAAACCATGTGTAACAGCAACCAGCGAAAACTGATCTTCTTCTATCAAATAAACGCTTTCTGTCACCAAAAAAGGGTTACTACCAATACATTAACTCTGCCAATATGAGGTTTTTAGAGACTCTACTTTTGGTTTAAGACTCTCTCGACTTTTGCTAAAATTTTTTATAATCATGTTTCTCTCTTTTTTCTCTCTCTCTTTGTGTTAAGTTATTAGTAGTTAGAAAGTAAGTTGTATGTACCCACCAAGACACAAGTGCTTTTGGTACCTTTCATGAGGCAGGTACTAGCAAGTTGAGTTGAATTAATTTTTTTCCTTTAAATCAAAGTGAACTGAAGTGAACGATTATTGGGGTTTGTCAGGTTAACAAAACCCTTCAAATTAAATTAGATAAGATAGATAATTAGAAAAAATAAATAAATCCAGCTCTTTGCAAAACTAAGCCTAGTAGAAGGAAAATAAGGAAGCAGAAATCTATTTCGATGACCCCTCTTCGGAAGGCCTATGTCGCCCTATTCTCCGATATTTTCTAATTTTCGAAACTTTATCCAAAAATTTGCTTCCACTTGATTTTAACGGTAAACTATGATTTTTTGTTCGTTTATAATATTCATTCCTCGACATTTTCACGTCCAACAGTTTGATCACTTTATCATAAATACAACGTTTTGGTACAACTGGTTTACTGCGAGACTGTCCATATTTTCAATATATTTCTCCTAGTTATAGCCCTGATTACTAAAAAAAGGATGTGTCTGACAGGCAACTTCTCAACCAACCAAGGACTTGTAGTTCCAGTATTTTAAAGAATTTCAAGCAAATAGGAATAAAGAATGGCCACTTCAAGGGCCCACCTTTAAGAAGCCCTACACCCAAATTTGAAATTAATTTGGTTTCTCCTCCAATCATCATTTTGACAAAAGAACATACGGTATCACGTCTGAAGTTATTCAGAAACTTTTTCTTCCCCACTGACGGGGGCCGCTCTTCTGTCTACATTTCATATTATATTTTGGCTGTTAGCGCAAACAGACAGAGGTTATAAACAAATCTAGGAATATCACACTCTTTAGCATCAATTTCGGGGGCATTTGATCCTAATTCATCTTACAGAATTACTGTCCAGATGCCAAATTAACTAAAACCGTAAATTTTAAGGAAAATAGTATTTTACACTTTGGACATGGTAAAGGTGAGCGGATAAGAGTCTCGTCGTAGGACTGGCTCTCACTCTAGTCTTTTTTGTCCTACCTTTGGTATTTCTTCTTTTTTCAGTCTTTTTTGGTATTTTTTTATGTTGTGAACTATCCCCGAAACCGCATAACAAACCAAAGCAGAACATTTCGTTTACATTTTCACTATAGTTTTTTCCTTTGACTCCATTTTAAATTAATGATATTTTACCTCTCCCTCTAGTCTAGGTAGAAAACCTCCCTTTTTTTATTTTTCTATCATCATTTTCAAGTATGTCTTTCATTTTTATTTAATTTTGGAATTAGATTTGTATTAACTGAATTTCGATGGGTAAATTATGAAACTTTAGTTTAGAGCTATTTATCCTATTTGAAATTCTGGACAAACAATAGAGTTTGCACTGTTTTTCGCGAAAAAAAAAACTAATTTTTCTTTTTCACCATGGTTTGCACTCTCTTTGCCCTTAGAAATTACATGTTTAGGCAAAAAAGGGGAAATCTCCCAATACTATGAATTACTAATAACAGCTCACCGAGGCACCAAACCGCATGAGACCAACACAACTACGCACCCTATTCCCCATCCCAATTTATTCAAAGCTTTCCTCTTTATCCTAACCCAGGAATTCCCATTTCCCTTAAATATTTCCTTATGACGTCATTCCACCCCAACCGAGGACGACCTCTTTTTTGTTTAGCCCAACACGGTTGACCGAAAAGGGCAGTCTTTGGTAGTCTGTCATCCCTCAAACGCAGAACAAGCCTTGACCATCGGAGCCTTTCTCACATTAGAGCCCTGGAAAGCGGGAATGAACACATTTTCCATATAGTTTACTGTTTGAAATATGCTCAGTCAGTCGGGTACCTAAAACAACCTTTAGGCAATTTCTCTGGAAAACATCTAGCAAATCTTCCTCGATAAACATAATTGAAAAACTACACAACACCTTCTAGAAACGTTTCATTGATATGAGCACCTTGAACAAACTTAAACATGGTTTAATTTCGTTGCAAGAAGCACAAAATGTCAGAGAGTACCCGCATCAACAGAGGCCCGCTACGGTCCAGGCAATGGAGAACCCTTTAACAAAATTATTCTAAAATGGATTTAAGCAACGTTTGAATCAAAGACTATATCTCTTATTAATTGAAAAAAAAAGACATAAAAAATCTTGAAAAAGCAACCAAGGAAATAGATCGGGCTTGTGAGATAGATGCTATTGAACTGAGGCATCAGAAATTATTCATTAGTAGCCTAGAAAGAAATCCCTAGTTAGTTCAATAAAACCCCTCACCCAAACTGGCATCGAGTGAAGTTCGAAACCTCACGCCCATGGGCAACACGTCATCCTCCGTGCGCTTAGCGGTTCAAGCGGTAGTCAGCTTAACAATTAACAATTCTTTCAACATATTAACAAAAAAGAGGCAACATATTGAACTAATACATAGGGGGCTGGTGGGGGGGGTCATGACATCCTCAAAGATCTTTCGACTATTCTGAATAAGATGGCTGTATCCCAATTCGTATCGGGCGACTTTGAAGAAAAAGGGCGTGGAAGGGAGGCTAGCTCCACTCAAATATTGTTGGTCACTTAAAAAGAGAACTAGAACTTTTCATTTCCGATCAAATGAAACCGCTTCCGATCCTCTAGGATCACTGGTTCAATATGATCAACCCTGGGAAAAAGTAAACAAAAAAAACGAATAAACAAGCATCCGTGATCTTTCTTTTGGCAAAAAAAATCCAAAGTTCCACATTTTTGTATGCAGGGGCTTTAAACCTCAACAGAAGGGATCTCTGATATGCTGAATCTGATTATGTGATTCTCATTAAGATCACTTGCTTTCGATGTAACACCTTAAATCAGTTATCATTTTCTCATACCATATTGTCTTTCTGTGATGAACAAACAAAAGTTCAAACGGGGATAAATCCATTTATTTAGACAGCGAAAACAGGTAAAAAAAAGTCTAAATATTTCGATAGTGATTCGAAAATGATCGAAATATTTAGACTTTTGTACCGGTTTCGCTGTCAAAATAAATGGGATTATCCCCATTTGAACGTTTACTTGTTCGATTAAGATCACTTGATGTTTTGAAGGATGATTATCCCGTTTCAAAAACAGAACAAATTTTCTTAGGCTCATAACTTTGGATGGGTAATATTAAACTAAATGTATTTGATATATTTTCAATATGCATGAACATTCAATCCTTTTAATGTATCATTAAGAATCTGTTTCTTGGAATTAATACTGAGCCGCATCAGTTCGTTACCACGAAATGTTTGATAAAATTAATGATAGTGAACTTGTATAAAACTGACTTTTACTTCACCTATAAAATAGCGCCAGAAAACTTGTTATCTTTCGAGGAAATCAAAAGAGCAAATTTAGTAGAGTTTTGCTTGCTCATCAAGGTCGAAAATACCTTATCAGAAAAGTACAGGACGGAGATTAGGAAGTTCATGGACCCCAAAGAAATACAGCGGTCATAGAAAAGACTAAATTAACCATAGGCACTCAAACCATATTTAGTGTTTTTAAAAGCAAATTTATGCAAATTCCCAGAAAACCCCACAACTTTCTGATGCCAAACCTACACCAATAGTATTCCTGTAAGCACTTTAAGTGGGACCATATCCCGATACTTTAAGTGGGCCATTATCCTATCATTCCTACGACATATATGGTGTTCTCGCAACTTCCCGTTGGTAAGAAAATTTCTGGAACTATTATTATCTGAGTTTCGTTTGCCAATTATGTTCAATAATTTAATTGACCTTGAAGTGGCATGATGTCCAATAAACGAAGTTTTGGTATGGATTCAAATATACAATTGGATGAAATCTTATTGTATCAAGCCGATTATTGATTATCGATAATTAATCATGACTACAACAGTCCAGGTATCATTTTTGTAATGTAATGGTCCTGAGATCATCTGTTTTCCATTACAGGAGTTGCGCATGAGTTTGGGTCCTCAAGTTCCTCTCCAGGGCCCTAATAACCCTCCAACTTCCCTTCTCAACTTTTTTTTTTACTTTGAAATGTTACAGCTTTTTTCCATGTCTTAAAATGACATAAAATGTATTTTAAAAAAAAATTCACTTGAGATATACTCGAAATACGAAATAAAGATGGTATAGTTATGTTAGTCGTGATTTTGCAACTGTTTGTAGTGATATTTTTTTCTTTTGTGACTTAAAATTTTTTGGACTTAAAATTTTTAAAAGTATTGCTTAGTATTCGAGTAAAAAGTCAAAAATAATAAAATAATATATATTTTAAGCGATGATAGGACAGCCCTATGAGGGAAATGATACAATAAAGACTACTAAAAAGTAGTGCTTAGTATTCGGGCATTCATAAAGTCGAAAATAGTAAAGTCGTATATATTTTAAGCGATGATACGAGTCATATGGGGGAAATGATACAATAAAGTCTTTTTAAAATTACTGCTTAGCATTCGAGTATACATAAAGTCGAAATTATTAAAGTCGTAGATATTTTAAGCGATGACAGGACAGCCCTATGAGGGAAATGCTACAATAAAGCCTATTGAAAAGTAGTGCTTAGTATTAGGGTATGCAAAAAGTAAAAATTAATTAAGTCTTATATATTTTAAGCTATGATATGACAGTTCTAGGGGGGGGAATAATACAATAAAGCCATTTTAAAAGTATTCCATAGTATTGGCGGTATGCATAAAATCGAAATTAATAAAGTCGTATATATGTTTAGCGATGATACGACAGCCCTATGAGGGTAATGATACAATAAGCCATTTGGAAATGATTGCTCGGTATTGGGGCATGCACAAAGTCGAATTTAATAAAGGCGTATATATTATAAGCTATGATACAACACCCCATATGAGGGAAATGATAGAATAAAGGCTATTGAAAAGTACTGCTTAGTATTGGGGTAATAAATGCATACTAAAAGATCCCAGATTCTTCTTACAAAATACTTCTTACGAAACAAAAAATAATTCTTACTTAATACAAAACAGATAAATAATTCTTACAACATAAAAATACATCCTAAACGATAACAAGCTAAAACGCAAGTTTCTTAAATGATCAAATATTTTCAATAAAATCAGATATATTTTAATCGTGTGTTTTCTTATTCCTGAAATCTAAAGCCAAAGCTTCTTAAATGCTGAAATACTTTTGATAAAAAAAGATATATTTTAGCAGTATGCGTTGCTTTCACATAAAAACTAAACCAAAAGTTTCTCAAATGATAAAATATCAAACAGTTCGTAGTAACGAACTATAATAAGGACCGAACCGGCTCAATAGTGACCAAAACTCTAAAAAAACTTTTAAATATATATGTTTCATCAAGTTAAGTCTTACCCATGAAAAGTTACGAGCCTGAGAAAATTTGACTTATTTTGGAAAATAGGGGAAAACGCCCCCTAAGTCATAGAATCCTAACAAAAATCACACTATCAGATTCAACGTATCAGAGATACCTACTGAAGAAGTTTCAAGCTCTTCATTCTTGTCTCATTTTGAGACAGATGACGGATGCAAGTTTATTTGTTTGCTTGCTTTTTTAAATTTTTCCCAGGGGTGATTGTATCGACCCAGCGGTCCTAGAAAGTCGCAAGAGGGGTCATTCTGAAGGAGATCAAAAGTTATAGTGCGTTTTTTAAGTGACCAAAAAATATTGGAGGGCACCTAGGTCCCCTCCCACGCACATTTTTTCCCAAAGTCACCGGGTCAAAATTTTGAGATAGCCATTCTGTTCAGCTTAGTCGAAAAACCTAATAACTATGTCTTTGGGGACGACTCAATCCCCCATAGTCTCCGGGGGAGGGGGTGCAAGTTACAAACTTTGGCCATTGGTAACATATAGTAAAGGTTATTATGAAGTGTAAAGACGTTTTCAGAGGTACTTTTTTACTTTGGGTCGGGGGTGGGTCGGGGGGAGGGGTTATGTGGGGAGATCTTTCCATGGATGAATTTATCATAAGGGAAGAGAATTTCCATGAAAGGGGCGCTTCATCTTAGTCAAAAAACCTAATAGCTATGTCTTTGTGGACGGCTTAATCCCCCAAAGTCCCCGGGTGAGGGGCTGCAAGTTACAAACTTTCCATGTCAAAGGAGCGACCCCACTCAATAGTAAACGAAACTCTAAAAAACGGAATTTTGATACTAATAGATACATCAAAGGAATTGGATTTTTATGATGATTTCAAATATATAAGTCTAATCAAATTTAATCTTACCCATCAAAAGTTAGGAGCCTGAGAAAATTTGCCTTATTTTAGAAAATAGGGGGAAACGCCCCCTAAAAGTCATAGAATCTTAACGAAAATCACATCATCACATTCAGCGTATCAGAGAACCATGCTGTAGACGTTTCAAGCTCCTATCTACAAAAATGTGGAAATTTTTGTTTTCCTAAAAAAAAAGCGCCGGTGGTTAAAATCATCTGGTTTTATTAGGAATATTTTATCATTTTATCCCATGGGTTTTAGTTTTCAGAAATAAGAAGGCGCGGGGTCAAAATACATCAGATTGTATTAATAATATTGATAATTAAACAGAATTTGGGTTTTGCTTTTCATTTTAAAAAATGCAAACGGTTAAAATACATCCTATTTTATCAAAAATATGAATTATTTAAGAAACTAAGGTCTTAGTTTTCATAAAAAGCAACGCATACGGTTTAAATACATCTGATTTTATTAAGAATAATTCATCATTTAAGAAACTTGGGTTTTAGTTTTCAGAAATATGAACACACGTGGTTAGACTAGACGGATTTTATTAATAATATTTGATCATTTAACAAACTATGGGTTCTAGTTTTGGTCTAAAAAACGCAGATGATTGAAATAAATCCTATTTTATTAAAATTATTTGACCATTTAAGAAACTTGGTTTTTAGTTTTCACAGATATGAATACACACGGTTAAAATACATCTTATTTTATAAAAAAAAAATTTTGAGCATTTAAGAAACTTGGATTTCACTTTTGACAAATATAGACATACATGATTGTAATACATCTGATTTTGTTAATAATGTTTTATCGTTTGAGGAACTTTGGGTTTAGTTTTCATGTGAAAGCAACGTATATGGTTAAAATACACCTTTTTTTATTAAAATGTTTCAGTATTAAGAAACTTGGGTTTTAGATTTCAGAAATCCGAGAGTTATTGTAGCTGAATTTACTTGTTTGTTGTTAATGGGATAAAGCTATAGCATTACTTTGAGGTTATTTTCACATTGATCTCTACCCTTTAAAGATAGATTTACAGTTAAATTAATTTGAGAGATCTTCTCCAATCCCTAGAATAAGTCTTTCTCTCTGGGTGTTTCTACTAGCCCCATCTTTTTTCTCGAGTACACTGGCGCGCCATTAATATTGACAAACTCATAAAGCACCATCTTTGTTTTCATATCATCAAAGTGCTGATTTTTTACTCGGAACAGGGAGAAGAGGGGAAGAAACCCCCCGGAAGTGCCGTATTGTATTCGCCGATATTCAGTTACCCGTAAATTGCACGGAATGGGTGAGGAGGACCTTAGACTTCCGTTGTTCCTGGGTGATTTTGTATTCTCTGATGACTATTTGCTCTATTCCTGGCCGCTCTGATTGGACTACGCTCTGTGATTTTGCATCTGAATTAGACCACCCAATGACCTTGCTTACTGCGTTAGAGACAATTTCATTCCGAAAAAGAAATGAGCAGTGTGAAGAAACACTTGGTTTATAGCCCTGTTTTGGCCTTCGTCTTGCGATTTAACAAGTATGATGAATTAGTGGCAAAGGCAGTACAGAATTTTGAAGCCGATATGCTGATTAAGGCAAAGGATGAGTTATGGCAGTTAGCCCCTATGTCTACTCGTTCTGCCGATCGTGTTAGGCCTCAGGACATGGGTGCTGATCGAATAAGAGACATCCAGATTTGTGACGAGAAGAGAGTAGTTTTCCCCAAGTTTGTAATCTATGAGCCTTACACGGTACCCATACTCTCAGGGGATGTTACAGCCACACTGACTCGCCAGGTCCATAAGCTCTATTTTACTGTGGACAATCTTATTGACCACCTAGGCTAAATAAGCACACTTTTTTCTTTCAAACCAATTATTCTCTTTCTTTCACAGTTATACTAAATTGGCCCACTCGGAAGTCCTTAGTCAACTGGCACATAAGTTAGCAACACAAATAAGCGGTAAAGTTAAATATTATGTTGTTACTTAAGAACAAACAAAAAGATTCACTGTTGCAAGCTGAACGATCTGAAAATCCTTTGGCTAAATACCCGTTTTGATATTTCCTTGTCTATTCAAAAAATTAATAAGTATCTCAAGCAGTTTATTGCACCTATATTGTAAGGGGGAAGTCCCCAAACTCATAGGTAAGTCCAAGTAAATTTATCTGCGTTGGAAACAGCGAGTGTCAAATAGAATAACCTTTCCCTGCATCTTTGGTATAAAGTAAGGCTTCCCAATGTCTTTAGCATAAGGTAGCGTTACCATAATGCTTTCAATGGAAATGTTGTAGGACTTTGGGTTTCTCATTAGTCTAGCGTGGAGCAAAAGTGTGATATACGACAACTACCACCATATCAACCAAAACCAGACTACCCAAATCCTCATCCGTATAATACTCTAGAAGATCAGAGCAGGGTTACCCTTTGCCATCAAAGATTTTCAAGCGGGTTTCCAACCCGAGCGATAGAACGTTAACCGAATTTTAACAGTGCATTAAATTTTAGAAAATATATTTTGGATTCGGCTAAAAGCTGTGCCATCTCTTCACTAACCTCCAACATGCATTTGATCTTAAGAAAGTCAGGAGCAAAAAGGCTTATTTCTAGTGGCCCATTGCTCTTTTTATTTGCTCCTCACTTTTAACATTCTTAAACAGCCACTTTACCCAAATTAATCAGCAGTACTGTAGCAAAGTTCAAAATTTGTAACTATGACAACTTGGTGCTGGGTCTACTTAAGACTGCGAATACTTGCGGCTATGACTTCTTGTGAGGGCGACACACTACAAATGCAACTACAACTACATATGACTGCGAATGCAAGTACAGCTCGAGCACTACTTCAGCTACTTGCAACTGTGACTCTTTGTAACTGTAACTGCTTCCGATTACGAGTGTGACAACTTGTGACAGCAAGTGCAACAACTCATCACCGAAACTGTGATTACTTGCAACTCTCACTGCAACTGCTAGTACTACTACTACTGCTACGACCTCCAATCTTACCCATACCTCCATGGTCTCCGTTTGACCACGATCTTACCCCTGCCTACACAATACTGAGAAGTATACCCCAGGAATTTCACCTCACTTCCTCCCTGAGCATACAAGAATTCACCAACTGGTTCTAGCCTCCATCCGGCATGTGCCAAACAAACCCGGCCAATATCCTCCCAGACACTCATCATTATACTTCACTTTCCAAATACCATCTTGCCTTCCCATCCCCCTTTTTCCCTAATCAAGAACCCTCCAAACTTGACATATTGCCATATCCTCGGGAAACCCTACCCCGTACCATTCATTTTATCCCCGTGGCTACCTTATCAATACGACTCTGGTTTGATACTTCTTCCGTTTGAAAATCGTCCTGTAATAGATCGTAATATCCCTTACTGTGAACTAGAAACCAGTTGAACTTTTCTGATCAGTCCCATAGCCCAAAATTGAAATCCTACCCAAGAATTACTGAAACTCATCGACCATCACGTTTCCCAAATCACTTGAAATTTCCTAAATTTTTACTTACTAATGCTGAGCGTCTTGATTTTGACATTTTTACTCAACTTGAGGTGATACCAAAATTAAGTCAAACTGATTTTATAATTGTTGCAGAAGTAGTCCCATAACCCAGGGGCCCTTCGTCTCTCAAATTATTCAGAGTTAATTAAACTCTGTCCTTCAGATCGACCACTTGTTATTCACCCCAAAACTATCACAATCCCTTGTCTTTCTGGGTATTACACAATACTATGGCTAAATGTCAGGCCAAAAATACTTCACCGTCTGAATAATATTATTGCCATGGCAATTTTCTATCACTCGTCAAACTAAAATACAAAAATACATTGATACAAAAGTTGAATTTATCCAGAAATTGTAGACCAGCGCTGAATTTTTATTTCTAAGTATCCAAATCCTGGACTTTTTTTAGTTGGTGACACCAATAACCTTATTGTCGTTTCCATTTGCTCCCCTCTTCAAGTTAAGCAAATAGTTAACTACCAACAACTATAGGAAGTATTTTCATTTTGACTAATATAAATCATTTTCACAGTCCCCCCTCAGCTTTACCCTATTGGATGGGATTTATCATCTTTCCCTCCTCTTGTCCCTCTCTTCAAATTTTAAGCATTCTTTCTCAATAACGTATGGCACTTGCCACACACTTCAAAATTATGACCTTCTTTCTTTTGGACTGTGGCTGAATACCAAAGATTTGTCCGACACTTATAATTTATGGAATCTCAATAAAAAAAATCACGGCTTTCCAGAGAAAGCTAAATGATAACTATCGAATTTGTTTTAGCAATAAAAGTGAAAATTTGTTTAGTGCTTTAGTGACAAACGCCCACTAAACAACCGTAAAAACGCTAGTTGAAAACGAATTCAATCTTTTCCCAAATGGTATAACCTGGATGAAGCTAATAAACAAAGAAAAACACTTAAAAAAGAAACATGTAAATCTATTCGATCCTACTATAGGAATAATGCCAAAGAGATCCTTACAAATAAATCGAAAAATTGGCATTCCGAGGTAAGACGTTGTGTGGCAGGAGTCTAGACCGGCCTGTCTTCAACCTATCTGAATCCCCTGAAGTTACTGCCAATAATCTTAACAGGTTCTTCACTGCCATCATCCAGAGTCTCTATCTGAGATCTAGAGAAGAATTGAGAAACTAAGAGAAACAAGTGCTAGCCCTTCTGATATCCCTTTTCCTCTTAGTAGTGTTTTCAGTGACTCCCTTTCAAAACCCTTGTCTTTTCTTTCGACGAGATTACTGAGTCTGGAAAATTTCTGCAGAAAAAAAACTAACCGTGCTCAGACTAAAATACGACTTTTCTTTGCTTTTAAGATGGGGAATTTGTTAGCCGTCACCAAACGATAAACGACCATGCACAGATTTTATTAGCTATCTCAGAATGTGCATTTTTTATTCTTTTATTCTTGTTTTCTAGTTGTTTAGTTTTCGGGCTTTTTTATCCTTTCTTGCTTGTATTATTTTTTACGACTCCAAAATTCGAAATCAGCCTTTCGGGGCTTGTGATGGAATTTTTTTTCGAAATAAATATTGTATCTTATCATTTTTATCCTGATTGTCTCCTCAGGTAGTTTAATTCACTCCAACATTATTTTTGTAAACTGAATACAAAAAGAAGTTGAAATTAAGTGTGTGATTAAAAAAAGAAGGAAAGGGCATGTTTATTCAATGAGATCCCTGTGGTTAATGCTTCTCAACGAGTTTCTTTATATTTGGTTCTATCGATGTTAATGATAGTCAAAGATCGCCCCTTTTTACAATGTCAAGTCTATTGCGAGCTTTTGATAACATCTGAGAAACACGACTAAATCCCGCTTCAACAAGATAAGATAGGAAACGCAATAACGTAGAACTGCGCTTTATCCCAGAGCAAAGGGTACTTTGTAGCAACGTCGGTTGTTTTCCATATATTGTACTTTTCATCTTTGGATTTTGCAAGCGTTATTTCATCACTTTGTAATTTGATGACGGGCTCTTGCAAAGACAATTCTATTTTGGCAACATTAACTCCAAAAGGAATCGAAACCTAAATCGGTATATCCATCCCGAGTAGGTCGCTAAACCAAGTTTGCATATCTTCATGTATATTTACCAAATATTCACCATAAAGCAGATCTTCATCTTGCAAATCGCTGCTAGCACAGGCCAAACAAGGAAACTGTTCAAATGCAAGACGCCTGATATTATTCTTATACAGCTGTAGTTTTCCTATAAAAGCAGCAATAGCACTTTTACTAGATATCAGATCTTTCCTTGGAGCTGTTTATTAAGTGTATTAAGTTTTTCAAATATATCTGATAAGTAAAACACATCATTTTTATTTGCAAGCAGTTTTGCTCCAAGTTGTGTGTCAGCAAGAAAGGAAACAATAGAATACCAAAGTGCAATGAAACGCTTAAGACAATTCCCCTTTGATAGCCATCTCACCTCTGTATGTGATACAAGCCACTCAAACTCTTCTCCATTTTACTTACAGAATTCACGAAAAAGGCGGTCTTGGAGGGAATTTGATTTAATATGGTTTACTACTTTTACTACAACAGAAAGGGCGTCATGCAGACGTGCACTCATTTTCTTTGTAACAAAGTGTTGACGGTGTATCACACAGTGAATACAATATACTTCTAGGACTGTCTTTTTTTTAATGTGCAATAAAACCTTTGTATCTGCCTGTCATAGATGGTGCACCATCAGTAGCACAAGCAATTATATTTTTAAGTGGGATATTGTTTTCCTTGAAATAAGTAGCAACTTCATTAAAAATTGTTTCACCTTTTGTGTCTGTCGTAAGACTTCTAGCGAAAAGCATTTCCTCTTTGGGTCCTTCATTGTTAAATCTAACATGTGCTAATAAAAGGGCCTCATTATATCTTAAAGTTGATTCATCAGGTTGAAGGGCAAACTGTTTCACTTGCAAATGAGCTATCAATTGTTTTCTACATCCTCCCAATTTCATCAATGTGTCGTGACACAGAAGAGTTGCTTAAAGGGATGGAATTAGTAATTTCAATTACATTTTGTTTCATAACTGACGAAATTATAGCAGAAACTGCGGGTAAAATTACTGTTTCACCAATATTATGGAGTTTTCCGGCCCTTACAATTATTTTGCTTATTTCATATGATGCCAGGAAACCATCATTTCCTAAGATATGTTGAAAGATTATGATATTTGCCCTTGCCACTGACCAACGGGTAATAGATAAGTCATTGCAGATCTGTAGTTAGGTACAGGACATTGGGAAGGAAATATCTGCTTAAAAATAAAGATCAAAGCTCACCGCCTACTTCATGTGAGAAGTTAAAAGATTTTCACCTTTGCTTGTTCTTGCCACTGACTGATGGGTGAATATATAAGTCAAAAGAAAGTAAAAAAAAATAATGAAAGAATCATTAATATATATTTTTCAAAATAATGTAAATTACAGTAGATTGAATTTTTTAAAATAAAGAGCGTTCTAAGTTGGTTTTCTTCATGGACCCCCAAAATATCATTGTGTACCCCCAATTTGTTGTGTTTTGCCTGTGGACACCCAGGAATATTACATGGACCCTTAGGGGTCCATGTGGACCCCGGTTGAGAACCACTGGTCTAGAAAATCATTCGAGGAAACCATTCCATGACAAGTTTATCAACTGACATATTGCGGTTAACAAGGTCAAATACTTTTTGAAGGTCAACGGAAATTAAACTTAGCCAGTAATTGGGCTTTTCGAAAATTTCCCGAATTAAGTCGATAAAGAGACAAGTTAATGGGAGGTAGAAGTGGATTTGAAATCCCGAATCGCCTCAAGCTAGTAAGAGGTAGGATGTTTTCTTTTAGCTAATCTGCAAGGAATCCTTCATATAGTTTTGGGAATATAGGAGTAGGAGAAATAGGACGAAAGCCTTCAAAACCACACTTTCTGACTTTCTTTTTTAATGGGGTTATGAAACCCTGTTGCTGGAATTTTTTTCGGAATTGAATATAGAAACTTTAGCTCTACCAACATTCAGCCTTTTTGTGGGTTGGAATCAAAGAGTGAGGGGTAAAACATATGAGATGAAACTGGCAGTAGCGTTAAAAGAATGACCAGCGCCATCTAGCATTTAATTTTTCTTAGGTTATTTTGCAATTGTTTTTTTTTTTCAGATATCTGAGGCCAGACACTTATTACTACACTAATTATGCCTAGTTTTCTAGAATCCTAGAAACACAGGGAGACAGAATTAGTTGGTTTATTTGTACCAGTTTTATTGATATATATTAGATAGGCTGTGAAGTAATAATTTTCTCTACTTTAAGTTTTGACTTCCCTCTTTAATTCCCCCAGAAAATTGTTGTTTTTTTTTTAAATGAATTTTCGCTCCTTTTGACTAAAGTTTAATGTAGAAACAACAACACCATGATCTTTTTTATTTATACGAAATAATTTCTGTTCATTTCAAGTTTTAATGTTGCTCCTTACTTTCAGTTGAAAACTTATTTTGTTAATATAATTCCTAATCATCACCGACCTAGGGGAGATAGGACACCTCTAGTAAATACTGCAGACAACCTCAGCTACGATCAGTTTAAAAAAAAAAGTTTATTATCCATACTTTACAAAACAACACATGTTTTTTAGGAACGTTTGTTTTTGATGAAAAAGCTGTTTTTACTTGGCCGACTTTACCGGAAAAAGCCATAATGAAGACAAGGCTTTTTAAAACGCCTACAAACTAGTGGAAACTAGAAGGCTACCTAACAAAAGAGAGCTGTTTAAGGACTCATTTAAAGCTTATTTTTATACCTTATAGCTTTTAATAAACTTGACTTGTTAATGTATTCCCATAAACAGCACTTTCTGTTGTTTCCCTCATCCTTTTCAAATGAAAGAAGTGCCTTTTCCAATGAAATGACCACAAAAAGGTGTTTATCAAAACCTAAGCATGAGCAAAAAACTAAGAGGACAAGGATGTCCCTTTCCCTCAATTACTGCCATTAGAATTAGCACACAGGTCTCATTGTAGGGTGAAGTTTGAAGGTTCAATTCAAAACTTTTGATCATTCAAGCTTAATTTTTGGTAGATTTTTAGTTGAATATTTTTTAGTTTTGCTGACTTTGTTTTTGCAATAAACTTTGCTTTTACGATGAGTAGACGATTTATAAAACTTAGTAAGAGGGTTTCGAGGGGGAGTATATGTGAAGGTTTCTTATAAACCTCCAATCATGGGCTTAGTGCCCTTTTTTCAAGGGCTTAATTTTAGTGCTGTTTAGCACTTAATGCCATTTTTAGAGCTCTATGGCACTTATGGATGGTAGAATTGATAAAAAGCACATAGATATGAGTACTAGCTTTAAAGTGAGCCTTCTCGGGATATTCTTTAAAAAGTGAGTGCATCACATTAAAAAAAATAACAGTGGATTATCTGAAAAGTAATCATAAGAAGAGACAAAATTGTGTCCAGTCTAATTGGAGGTCCAACACTGAACTAACAGAACTACGCCTCTAATAATCCAATTTAATATATTGGTATTTGTAGGATTTTAATTGTGTAGCTTATTAAGGTATCCTAGAGCAGGAACATATGAGAGGTGTTCTTGCAAACCTTCAGTCAAGGGTTTTGGACCATAATTATTACAATAATACCGTTTTAGCTTTTACAATGTTCCACTTAAGAAGTGGCACCAAAAAATTTGTTTTCAGTGCTATACCTCATTTATGGATGGTAGAATGGGTAAAAAGTATGTAGCTATGAGCAATAGTTGTCAAATGAGTCAATACACATCACCCTAAAAAGTTCTGGTAGCCCAATAGTCTCAGCTTTTCCACTTGAGATATAGCACCAAAAGTGACATTTTTAGAGCAATTTGAAACATGCAAATGGTAGAATTTATAGGAAGATCGTAGATATGAGCAACATCTTTTAAATGAGCTATTAAAGCGGCTTTTCCACTTGAGGCTTGTCACAAAAAGTACCGTTTTCAGTGCGGTTCAGAACTTACAGATAGTAGAATTCATAGGAAGAATGTACAGAAATTACTCCGTATATGAAATGGGTTGTCCCCTCCTCAACTCCTCGCTCTTTACGCTAAAGCTTTTAATTGTTTTAAAAAGTAGAATTGTGGCAAAGAGTCAAACTTTAGCGTAAAGAGCAAGGGATTGCAAAGGGGACAACCCATTTCATATACGGAGCAATTTCTGTTCGTTTTAAGTTTTAATATTGCTCCTTACTTTCAGTTAAAAAACTAGTTTTTTTATGTAATACTAGCATGTATCCATTGCAGTTTAGTAATCACAGCTAATTTGCCTAATTTACATTATTCTTAAAAGTTCTGCTAGCCTACTAGCACCAGCTTTTCCACTTGAGGCCTGTCGCAAAAAGTACCGTTTTCAGTGCGATTTGGAACTTACAGATAGTAAAATTCATAGGAAGAACGTACACGTAAGCAATATCTTTTATATGAGCTAATAAAAATATGTCCCCTGCCCCTTGAGAAATGGCATAAAGTTTGCAAATGGCAGAATCTATAAAAAGCTCATAGATATAAGAAATAACTTTTGATTGAGACCTTAAGCATATCTCTATGATGTTCTGGTAACCCACTAGGACTGAAAAAAGAGACAGATCAGTGGTGTCCCATGCAAAAAAAGTGATTTTCCTTGCTCTTCAAGGAAGAAGGCTGTAATTTCCCAGTATAAAGTTTTAATCCATGCTAATTTCAATGGTATGCTTTTGGTTTGGATCTGATGCCATTTTTCAAGCAGTTCCAGGCTTTCAAAATCACCAGAAATTCCTTTTGGCAATAAACTTTTACTTTTAAGGCAAAGTGAAATAATAGTTACCATTCCTGAATCAGCATCAGATGGCAATTTTTTCACTAGGCAGATTTTTTCAAAACCAGTTTTTTAACTTTTAGTTACTATGGGTTGTGGTTGGTCTTTACTAGGCTACAGCTACTGTTGCAACCATGATTCCAAGTTCCATTTATTCCATTAAATAAACAATAACAAAGACAATATCCCAAAGGGATCCATGACCTGTTATTTGGGAAACAACTTACAATGACTAATTAATAATAACACTGGACATTTCTTTACTCAACTACGCCAGAAATTAAATAGATAAGAAATAAGAAGTCAACTCACTGACAGTTCCCACAAATACAACAACTTTTCTTCAAGTCAAGAGCCTCCATTAGTATAAACCAAATACAAGGCGACAAATCTTCTCTCCAGCTCAATCTTCCTATTATCCAACAATCAAATCGGAATTCTGTCTATGTCATTGAGGAGCCAACACTAACTAAACAAAGCACAACAGATAAATAAAATAACATAAGAGCAAAAACTTATTCAGAATTTATTCTAGATTGACAACTTTCCATCTCTTCCTTAAAGGAACCAAGTGTTTGGGACTACCAAATCTCAGCAGGAATCAAACTGTCCACGGATTTACTTCCCTTAGTAGTTGAAGTAATCCATAAAAATATCATGGGAGTATTTCATGGAAGTATTGATATACCAGTGAAGAAAGCAATATAATGTAAATATCCTTCAACTTCAGAAGAACAACCTGAGTGTTTGCAGTTGACTGTACGACTCTAGCTGCTTTCTCTTGAAGCTAAAATTTTGACTTTAGTTAAGGAAAATTTGGATTGCAAGGTTCAGTATTACTGAGCAGCTCTGCCTTACAAAAATGGTTGAGCTTGTGCATTTGCTCATCCTAAATTTTTTGCAAACAAATTTCTGCTCTCACCTTAATGATGAAGTGATTGCTTGCTATGCTGCCGAGTTTTTTTTCCTAATAACAAATTAAAGGATTCAAAATCTGCACTTTGGGTTCAAGTCTTCAGTGACACACATGTGCCATGTACAGTGGAGGATCAGGCATACAGGTATTCAAAAGATGTACTTGAAAAGCTCTGCTTATGTGAGAATAAGTAGTTGGAAACTATACCAATTTACATAAACATTTCCCCAAGTGAAGAACCAGTTATTCCTGTAATGGCTTACCAAAAACTTGCCTAAAAACTGCAGCTATGGACTCTACTCTAAACTTCTTCACAGAGGAAGGAACAGCTAATGATGTAAATTTTCTGTCTATCCTGGACATACCCATCCTGAAAACTGAAGAAAAATCCACTGTTGTGGTTTCTAAGGTTTGTTCCAACCTAGATAACCCTCTGAAACACAGCAAAATTATTTTTGAAATTCCTAGTCAAGAGGCCATCCAAAGTGTGAACCCATTAGGTGAAGTATTATTTCTGTGAATTAATCAATCTGCAGACCATATTTCAAACAGTAGGTTGTCCAAAAAATGTGGTTTAATCCTGCTTTCTAGGACTATGATGAAAGAAAGGTTGAGATGGCTAGGCCATGTTCTGCAGATGAGGGATGACAGATTGCCAAAGATTGTCCTTTTTGGCCAACCATCTGGGGCTACATGGGAAGCAGGTTGTCCTTGTTTGGGTTGAGAGGATGTTGTAAATAAGGATTTAAAGGAAATGGGAACTTCCTAGGAGGGTGTAAAGAGGGAGGCCTTGTATAGATTAGGTTGCAGCAGGAGTGTGCGTAACTGTGTTGGCCTCGGGCGGCTTTGTGCTGCAGTGAGTTATTAGTAGTACTGAACCAAATGTATTTAAATACTGTGATGCCAGGCTTTACAAAGTGACCTATTGTGGGATCACCAAAGGAATAGCTACAAGTTATGGTGTAGAAAAGTTTAGAAATTGTGATGATGTTATTGATGTCCTATGCCTAAGAGGCTTGCAGGCAGTGAAAATAACCTTTTATGAGAGAATGGCATAAGCTGATGCCATGCCTCTTGGGATTAAATTGGGCTATGAAATGTTCAGAGAATCTTAATTCTAAAGGCCTCCTCACTGCTGTCATAACTGCCAATCACCAAACAATGACAAACCTAATTGCAATCAGCCCTATTCACAGCTCATGTTGCACAGGACAACATATATCTACACGTGAATCACCTTGTCATGCAAATCAAAAGCACAGAAATTGCAGAGGAGCCTATTTTTCATACAGCCAGAAGTGCCAATTTTTATGGGAACTTTTTATGAGAAATGAGCAAGGAAAAAAAACCTGAGAAACCTACAAAATCACCAAACTTATGTGTGTAGCCTAGGACAATGTCTGGCCCTGTTGCATGGGGAGAGAGAGGGATCTGAAATTTAGCTCTCAAATCAGTTTAACTCATTATTTTCATACTATGGTTCTTCCTTGTGAAGAGTCAAAATTCAAAAGGATTGCATAGCCTAAATTAGGAGTTGGATAGGAGTATACAGGTCAAAACAGCTTAGTTCAACATAGTGAAGTCTAACCTATAGATTTTTTTACATAAATGAATTTGCTTTTATAGTCAAATACAACATAGTCGTCTTGCCCAAATAGTTCAAGAATTCTATATCCATAAAAAAAATGACAATAGGCCTACTGTTTACTCTATCTTAGCTCTGAGACTAATGAAAGAAGAGGAAATATGTATCATGTATAATTTGAACCAAAACTAGGCCACTAATTCAGCCTCTATAGTGCTATCCATTAAATTATCCATTTGACTTCCTATCCATTTGAATTAATTAAGGTGCTTATCAAGGTAATTTTATCACTGTTCATATAATTGACTTACCAATAAAGTGAACATACCACTTAATGCCTTTTTTTATGCTCATTAAGAATATAATAACCACTTATATCAAAAATTCAAATTGAAGTACTTTTTGAGCTCATAAAAATGATGAATTTTCAATGAAAGTATTAGCTATTGGTTGTTTTTGACAAAATAATACTAAATTTTTTCAGCACCATTTTCTTGGTTGTTTTCAACAAAATAGGCTAATACTATATTTTCTCAGTGCAAAAAATATTTATAGTTAGGTTAGGTCAAAAAGTGCTTAAATCATTAAATTATCATTATATTCATATAGAGCATGAAAAAGGCATCAGGTGGTATGTTAAATTTATTGATAAGTCAATTATATAAACTGTGATACATTTACCCTTATCTGTTGGCCAATATACACTTGAGATTTTGGGTCTATAAAATTAGACAATAACTGTTTATTGCTGTTTTTAAATGGAGATGATTAGCTTCAGCTCAGTGGAAAACTACTTTATAGCAATATTTTAATAGATAATTAGTTGGTAGGCTATTTTGGTTAGGTAATATCTTGTGATAAACCTAGCCTATATATTAATAGAGTATATACCCAGATCTTCCTAATGTACAAATACATAGGGTGCCTAGAATTGCATAATGAATCCAAATAGGCTATAACATTCCAAAACATAGCATATATTTTCATATCAGGGCATAGGATTTAAGTTCATTTACAATACAAATGGATATCATATTTGAATTCCTTGTGCAATTCTGAGTATACATTGCACACTTGGGATAGGGGTTATATACTCTGTTAATATGTAGGTTTACCTGTTTTGTATACAGCCCTGCTATACTTAACCCCCTAATTTGAAAATATACAGCCTAAATTATAAATATTCTAACTATCTCCCAGGTTTCTCAGTTGTTTCAGCCCTGTAGGGCCTATCTATAGGTCCACATTAACAGTGTGTAACCTACTGGATAACCAATAAGTACCTAAATTAGGGTAGGTTAAATCATATCTAAATTTATTCTGACCTTAAAATCCTATGAAATATGTCAAATTTCATTATGTTAATATCTCCCATTTGGTTATCAAGCAGTTGACAAAATGACTTGGCACTATTTGTGTATATGACATAGACTATCTAAGGAGAGATATATAATATCCCCTAGCTCAAATAAATAAAATCAATCAATCAGTTAGTAGCTTAAGCTTTGGGAATCAATAGCCTAATTAGGTAGGACATTGTGATTGTAGACTAGCCTATTTAGATTGTTTTGGGATTTACAGCATGTTGTCTCAGGCATTATAGCCTACTACAAAATTACCAAAAATCAAATTGGAAGAAACTTAAAAATTCAAAACAAATGAAAAAACAAGCCAAATGAGAATCAGATATTGACCTAATTTCAGTTCCAGTTCAGGCTGAACTGAATTATTGAAAAAAAGGCCTTTAATCAAATAAGCGGTATCTAGAGCAGATTTGGGGTGTGTTCCAGGGACTTACTGTAGTAACCGAATAGTTACTATTTCCGTTCCTAGCGGGAAAATGGTTACTGCCCAACCCACTGGGAACGAGAATAGTTACTGCCGGCAGTAACCGCAGTAAGTGATTTTCTTACCGTGCTCAAAAGAATGGTTAGCGCAGTAAGTACATAATTCACCTTCTTCAACAAAAATCTCATTCAACAAAAAATAAATATGGACAAGAATGAAGTAATGGAATATGAAGCTATTTGCTTGGAAGAAGGTGGGACAGTGATTTTGCAAAAGAAAGAGGGATCTGAGCCAGGTTAGTAAATTACCATATTTTGGGATCAACATTAAAGGACACCCTGAGTAGTAGGCTATCTATTAGCAAGTAGGTTAAATCAATGAAAAACTTATTATTTAATTTAAAGAATTCCATGTTTTCTGGCATATCCAGGCATAATTATTTCCTTAAATTGCCATTTGGAATCATTCTAAGGATTGACTTCTTCCAGGTAACATTGAGGCTCCATTAAATTGCCACATGGTAGCATTTTAAGCATTAACTCCTTTTAGGCTCTGTAAACAGGCCTAGGTGAAGTATTACAGATAAGTTGAGGATTTGTGGGCTGCCAAATCATTATTCTGAGACTGTCTTTAATCCTATTGAAGAAGTAGGCTAGGGTAGACTATTCAGAGTCTATTCCAAAGGATGGAAATTTTATCCAGTAAAATTCTAGTTGATTGACTTCTTGCTATCACTGAAATGGGTTAGGTTAGGAAAATGAAACTTTCAGGGATGGGTCTACAGGCTAAAGTATGTCCTGGGAAGGTATTTCAAAGTACACATCTCTACTCATTCTTGCTCTTGAGGGCATTGACCTTTGATGACCTCCAAAAATATTTATAGCTGAAGTTACATGTTTCCCATTGATTCTGCCAATCTATCCCTCAACCTTTAACTCCCTGTTAATTGAAGCAACTGTAAACAAAGCAAGAATAGGGGAAAAGGTAACAGGTGACAGAATACATTGGAACTACATAATTTTGGCTATATATTTGCACATTAGGCAGGTTGGAGATAAATTATAGTATAGAGATGCATGCTTTTCCCCTGTGTATGTAGGCTAAGTAGAAGGTCACTTGTACCTGATTCTGTCCATGTTGTTTTTAGTTGGGTGGGAAACATCCAAAGAAAGTTTCCTTTGAAAAGGAAAGGTGAGAATGCCCAAAAGTGAGATTGAATTTTTCAAAGCTTGAAGGTTTGCCCCTTCTGTCTGTTTAAAGGAAAATGGATTCATAATTGAAGCTTTGTTCATTTCAATCTTAAGGGTGACCTATATTTGTGACAATTACATTTAAATTTACTTGAGCTAGGAAACATAGAGCTCCTCTCTATTTAAAGAAAATCAATGGATATAAGTAGGTTTTATTGTATTTAAGCCCTAGGGCCATGGCAATCAAAAACAAATTAAAGAAGATTAACTTTAAAATACTTGACATTAAATAAGCCTAATAGTCACAAAGAAATACAAATAACAGAATTATACTTCTGTGTTCAGTTGCCAACCTTGAGCAACAGTCATAAATTTTTTAAATCTTGTAGAACATTCACCCCAATTACATTCACAAGCTATCTCTCATGACCCACACTGTTGTCCATACATCCACATTTCAAGGAAATAGAAGGACCATCATACTGGTATTCTTCATTTCTACTTATATTTAATGGGTTTGAAAGAAATTTTCTATGGCTAAGTCAGTAGGCCAGTAAAGGACCTGGTGGTCCTTTAGCCAGGTAGTGCAATAGGAAGCTAGGGACCAGCCAGCCTATGCTCTTGCATGCCCTTCCTTCTTACTGTCCCTAGATTTCCATCTGTACTTATTTAAAGTTAGGCCAATTCTAGCTGAGGTTAGTCATACCACCAACCCCTATCCAAAACCAAATAAACTGACAATGCCAGGAATTAAACCTGTACCCCTTGGACAAATCAATCCAACCCAGAGCGCCTACCACTTAGCAAGGAACACAAATTTGACCAGAGAACAATAATTATTTGAAAAAAAGTAGAAAATTCAAAAAAAAACTTGCTATAGCCTAGTTGTCCCACTACTATCCTGTAAATGCTATAGGCCCATTTTATTTAGACAAATCAATTTAAGACAGGTATCAACAAAACTCCATCAGGGATTGTATTTGCTTAAGATACAATCAAGCTATGTGAATGCTTAGTTTTGTGATATTCTAGCCTTGAAATAATAAAAAAAGAGAAAATGTATATGTTGTATTTAATTTTCACCAGCTCATTTGAGCAAAATCATTTGTGACAGCCAAATGCCCATGGTTGGCTCAGAACCTCTCTAAATACTCTGAAACAGAAGGAAAAAAAAAATTATACTAATCAGCATTAAACTGTCCCTTAAATGTAGACACGTGCATTTAATTCGAAACTGACGCTACTGCTAGTCAGCTTACTGTGCCGTTCCCACTGGTTCTACTACAGTAAGAAATGGGCAGTTACCGCGCAGTAACTGCAGTTACTGAAAAACCATCAGCTTGAACACACCCGTAATATATTTTTAAACCAGTCACTCTGTGTAGGATGTCTGATCAAAGAAACCGTGGAGGGATCATTAAGTTGGAAATAAAAAATTTAATAATTTGGAAGTGATGGGAGGCCGACCAGCCCTTTTTTTTCTACCTTACCCGTTTTTAACCCTTGAAGACATTTTCGAACCGTTTATTTTTATCTATGTTACTGAACAAAGTATTTACAGCATACATTACAACATAATGCTCTTTTGGGCTTGTCAAGAGCATGACGGAAGGCTGTCCAAAGTCTAGTAAACGTGAAAAAATAAATATATCCTCATTCAAATTTCATTATGCTGTCATTCAAAACTTGATTCAATATAAATATCAATATTCAACCCATCAACTAACAGTAGTCCCTCAATTACATAAAAAAATAAAAATAAACCACATAAGACCAATCCATCATCATTCTCCATCTCCAAGAAAAATCTATACAGCTTAGTATATGTTTATAATTTTTCCTTTTTTACATTTTAAATACTATAATTATCTAAAGGCTTTTCTTTTTAGCTGCCTCGAAAAATTAAAAATACCTCATAATTGGAAGAATATTTTTGTTGTAATTTTGTTGAAAAATATATTTTCTTTGAATAATTGAACAAAAAAGTAAGATTTCCCGCTGAAAGATTTTTAAAAGGTCATTCTACATCTCCCCCTAGATTCTAAAGAATTTATATTACTGTCTAAAACAAAACAAAAATGGCAAGTTTCTGGGAAATATTTTGAACCTCCAGAATTATCTCAGGCTAGACTCCCTTGATAGAAATGTTTCTTGTGTTTGAGTTTTACAATCAAAATGAGTGGCAAGTAAGCTATTAATGGAAGATTTCGATAAAATAAACCTCATGTAGTACTTCTGGAATCCTAAGAAATTCCTCGAATCTCCTTAATTGAAATAAATTTTCATTATTTTCCCCCCTTCTATATTCAAATTCATTTACACCCTCCCACCTTGTCCTTACTGATTCATTACTATTCTAATAATTCAGCCAACTTAAAAGCTCCATGGCAGGAATATAAGCAGGGGAGACTTACCTCTCCAGATATCCTAGAATTTTTCAACGGAGGCACTTCTGATTGAAATTACTAAATAAATCTCGAAATGCATCCCTATTTGAAATGAAATCATGTGTACGTCCCAGGTTAGTGAGATTAACCTTCCTAAATTGAAAACCTATAGAAAAACCTAAAATAAAAATCTTTTAAATAACACAAATAGGAGTTTTCCCTTCTACCAATTTTTTTTTGTTTTCAGGCTCTCCAGTCGCTAAATAAATCCCTTAAGCAAGCCCAAGGAATACTACCATTTGAAAACGTAACAGAAACAAACGAGCACTATAAGTAATATTCGAAAGGGAGTGACAATGACATCTCATTACGGGAGGCAAGGGAAGGAATATGAAAAATTATTTTAGCTGACCTATAGCCTTTTTTTTCCTAGCAATAACGTTTACAGTTTTCTTAAAATATTGTAATATGATTTATATTTTTCTTCTTAAACAGGGGCATTTCTTTGGCTTAAAGAAAAAAAAGTTTCTAATCTGGATCATTTTTACCCACTGGAATAGAATACTGTGTCAATTTTCAGAAAAATACTCTTTTAACAAGGCATTTATATATTGAATCCTGAATGTTATCTTTAAAATTGGCCAAATAAATATGATCATAAATTTCTGCATTAGAGTAATATTTCAAGTTTTCCTGCCAAATAGCAACTAATATTCGAATCTTACTTTAGGCTAAATAGAGGAATTATATACAGTAAGGGAATTATATCAAACTGGATTTTTTTTTAAGGGGATTGTAAAACATTGTATTGTAAAACAGAGAATGCTTCTTTAGCACTCACTGGAACTGAGTGCAAAGGAACCATTTGTTTAAAATTTAAACCAAAAGTTTAAACATTGAAAAATTCGATGTTTACTTTGACAATAAAGTAGCTTTTTTACTTATCATGCAGCTCAACTTTCAGTCCTAGAGCTGCGCTTCGAGACGCCATCTATTTCTTAAAGATAATACATTAAACAATATATTTCTCCAAATATATGTTCCGCAATAATATTTTTTCAGCAATTTGTAGCCTATTTGAAGATACTACTTTAAGCAGAAATTATGTTCTGATATTGAGAAGGCATGGAGTCATAAACCTTACTCACGTTAATTTTTGCTCGTTTTGAGCTTGACTCGGCTATTAATTGTAAATTCTGACCGCTTTGAGTTTCATTTGTATATTGATAGTGATTTGTGTTAATTTTACGCATGGAGGAATATTTGGCTTTATTTCTGCTCATTCTTGGCTTAACGGGGCTCTTTACTTTTCTTTAAAAAACTTGTTTTGCAGTTTTTCAAATTAATTTCTTTTCATTTTTATTGACATAGCATTTTTCATGGAAAAAATAATATTTTACATTTTTTCAGTTATTTTCTATGAGAATCAATAGTATGGGTAGCTATTTGTATGGTGAATTCAGACGAACTGAAATTATATTTGCATCCTTATGACAATCTATACACACATAACATGTTTTGGTTTAGTTCAACACTCCCCTCAACATTCTCTGAAAGACTTATATGAATACCCTTTGTCTTCTTGGACTAAGTTCAAAGCATGCATACTTTTCTCAATAACATTCACTATGTGTAAACAATTATTGATTTACCAAACTTAAAGACCTTGTCCTGAGGACTCGGGGGAGGTTGACATCCCCATAGACATAATTACTGGACCTTTCAACAATGCTGAACAAAATAACTCTTAAAATTTCAATCGGACATGGGAAAAAAGGTTTTCAGGGAGGGGGGCTAGTTGCTCTCCATAATGTTTGACTCTTATCAGAGAACTAGAACTATACATTTTAAATACAACGAGCCTCTTCTAGAGTTCATAAGACCACCCTTTCCACACAAACTTTATATGCCCCTCGTCATAACTTAAATACCTTACCCCCAGATTATGGGAGATTCTTCCCATCCAAAAGGTCTTATTATATGATTTTTGGACTCTTATAACAAATGGGTATCTAAAATTTTTATCGAAAACATTTGTGGACAATACGATGTAGGGAGGGGGTGGCTGATTTTCAATCCAATGAGCTCCTTCTGGAGTTTATACGACCACCCTCTCCATAAAAACTATAAACCCTCAGGGCATTGCTTGCAACCCTTTCGCTGAGGGCTGTAAGGGTTATCCACCCCAAAAACTTAATTTCCAGACCTATTAACTATGCTTAACAAAATGGCTACCGAAAATTTTTGATTAAATGTATTTTGAGAATTGAAGAGCATCGGAAGAGTTCATGTTGCCCTCCAATGAATTGTGACATTTAAAAAATGTAATTTCAATTTCTAATCGAATGAGCCTTTTTTGTAGTTTCTACGACAACAAATGGCTATTTCAAAATAACTATAATAATAATATATTATTTCTTTATAACCCACTTACATCAAAAGATAGTGGAGTAAACACAAACGACAATCAACAATAACATTAAATAAAAAAACTAAATGCTATCAGATGCATTTTAGGAAAGTATGAGGCGTGGGAGGGGGTATTCATCCTCCGATTACTTTGAATCTTAAAAAGGGCTAGGGGGGTTGTTGTTGTCATCCTCAGACATAATTTCTGGACCTATTAACAAGCTGAACAAAATGGCTATCTAAACATTTTGATTGGATCTGTTTAGGGAAATGGCGGACGTTAGAGGGGGGTTAGTTCCCCTCCAATCATTTTCGACAAGTAAAAGGGGCTTTTACTTATCTCCGAGTGATCGGAGGCTGGAGTATCAAACCTCTGATCACTCTAAATCTTATAAAAGGTACTAGAACTTCTGATTACCAGTCCAATGAGCCCCTCCGAAGTTTATGCGACCATCCTCTATAACAACCTAATATACCCCCCTGGTCGAAACTTACAACCCATACCCTGATGGGCGTGGAGTGGTGTCATATTCAACAAACTTATTTCCGGACTTTTTAACTACGCTGAATAAAATAGCTATCTCAAAATTTTGATAGGATGTCCTTGGGGAAACTGGTGGTTGTCAGAGGGGGGTTAGTTGCTGTCCAATCCCTTTCGACTCTTAAAAGGGGACCTATCCCCTTCAATATCCAATGGAATGAGCCTTTTTCGAAGTTTCTACAACTATTGGTGATTTCAAAGTTTTTATCAGATGCATTTCGAGAAAATACAAAGTGTGTTTTTGTGTGTGTGGGGGGGGGATATCCATTGGCCAATCACTCTGAATCTAACAAAGGGCTCTAGAAATTCTGATTACCAATCTAATGAACCTCCTTCAAAGTTTATACCGTCACCCTTTCTATATATACCCCCAGGGCATAACTTACAGCCCTTTTCCTGAGGGCTGTCATACTAAAAGACATAATTTCCGAATCTTTCAACTACTACGCTAAACAAAATAGCTATGTCAGCATTTGATTGGATGTCTGGGGAAATGGTGGGCGTAGGAGGGGGGATATTTACTTCCAAGTCACTTAAAAGAGGCACTATCCCCTTCATTTTCCAATCGAATGAGCCTTTTTCCAAGTTTCTACAACAAATGGCCATCTCAAAATATTTATGAGATGCATTTCGGAAAAATACGAGGTGTGAGGGCATCCATCCTCCAATCACTCTGAATCTTATAAAGGGCATTAGAAATTCTAATTACCGATCCAATGAGCCTCCCCCAAAGTTTATACGATCAATCTTTCTATAAAAACCTTATATGCCCCCAAGGGCATAGCTTACAACCCTTGTCTTGACCACTGAGGGGTTGTCATCCTCAAGGACATAATTTCCGGACCTTTCAACAACATTCAAAAAAATGTCTGTCCTATTTTGATAGATGTGTTTAGGGAAATGGTGGGCGTGCAAAGGAGGTTAGTTGCCCTCCAATCACATTTGATTATTAAAAAAGGCACTAGTTATTTCAATTTCCAATCGAATGAGCCTTTTCCGAAGTTTCTAAGACATCATATGGCCATCTCAAAATTTCTATCAGATGTGTTTACGGAAAATGCGGGGTGTGGGGTTATCCATCCTCAGATCACTCTGAATCTTATAAAAGGCACTAGAACTTACGATTACTAATCCGATGAGCCCACTCCGAAGCTTATACGATCGCTTTTTATATAGATATACCTTATATACCCAAGGGCAAAAATTACAGCCCTTGCCCTGAGGACTGTGGGGTGTTGTCATCCGCAACAACATAATTTTGCGGACTTTCAACTACGTTGAACAAAATGGCTCTTTCAAAATTTTGATCGAATGTATGTAGGGAAATGGTGGGCATGAGAGGGGATTTAGTTTCCCTCTTTTCACTTTCAACTATTAAAAAGGGCACTAGCCCTGTCAACCTCTATGTCAAGTTTCTACGACAACTCCTTCGATAGAAAGTGACCCATTCTAAAAAAAAAAAATAAAATAATAACAATAATACTACTATGTGCCCACATCGCTCTTTACTTAAGCAGCGCATGATTTTATAATTATTACACAGCTAATATAGCAGTATAAATTAATAAGTGCAAGATGTAGTGCTTCTTTTTCAAACAAAAAAAAAAAAAAACAATTCCATGACTAAGATTTTGAGCAAGATCGCCTCTCTAACTGACTATCTTTTTAATCAGGGTTCCTTAAATAATTGCTGACTCTAGGAACAGAAAGTAGTAAGTATATGATAAAATGTAAGAAAACGTTTAACTTAAAAAAGCTTTTCAATTTTTATTAAGTTAAAAGGAAAATAACATATCTCAGGTTTTCTTTTTAATTTTCTTGACTCCGGAATCGGTTCGTTGGCTGAGGAGCAGAGGCCATGGAAGAAGCAGAAGAGCTTGGATGAGCAGTAAATTCGTTTAGCGAGGGGTTAGCAAAAAAGATAATAATTTCAAAATGTTTAAGGGCTCTAATTCTTTTAAAATATTAAAAGGAGAGACAAAAAAAAGCAAAACGAGTTTTAATGCTTAAATGAACTTAAAGTTGAGAACCCTTGATTTTTCTTTTAACTTTAGAATTAAAAGAAGACAGGTCTGGTCTGTTGCAACGCCTTTTTCTGTGAAGAATTGAAGCTATCACACAAAAAGACGGCAACAGCATACAGACTTCTATTTATTATTAGTATATAGCGAAATTTACTGCTCAGCTCCACACTTAATAACTTAATTATCAACCTAGAAAAGAAAGAAGATGTTAATTGATGGGAGATAAAAGACCTGTAAATAAATGATGAAAAAAACAAAACGAAAGAAACAAGAGCTCACATGGCACTTATGGCGAGGTCGGAAGAGCCAAGAGCTCATATGGTATGAGCTCAAGCAAAATTCTAAGAATCAATAGATTGCTTTAAAAGGAAAATCAGAGGCTTAATGCCAGTCGGGATTTAAAATAAGAGCGCTGAGTCCTTCTAAATATAAAAATTCATTAAGATCCGATCACCCACTTACAATTTAAAAATACCTCAATTTTTCTTAATTTTTCCTCTCCCTGCAGCCCCCAAGATGTTCGAATCTGGGAAAACGACTTTATCAAGTCAATTTTATACAGCTCCCTGACACGCCTACCGATTTTCATCGTCATAGCACGTCCAGAAGCACCAAACTAACCAAAGTACTGAACCCCACCATCTGACTCCCCCAAAGAGAGCAGATCCAGTCCGGTTACGTCTGTCATGTATCTACGACATTTAAAAGCATTTTCCAAGCTTTCTGGTTTCCACTTCTAGCTCCCCCCAATATCAACAGATCTGGTCGGTATTTGAAATAAGAGCTCTGAGACATGAGTTCCTTCTAAATATCAAATTTCATTAAGATCTGGTCAACCGTTCTTAAGTTAAAAATACCTCAATTTTTCTAACTGTTCAAAATTAACAAACCCCAGCTCCCCCAAAGAGAAAAGATCCGTACCAATTATGTCATATCTCATATCTATAACTTGTGCTTATTCTTCCCATTAAGTTTCATTCCGATATCTCCACTCTAAGCGTTTTCCAATATTTCCAGTTTCCAAGATTTCTGTTTCCCCCCTCCAACCCTCTATGTACCCGGATCCTATTCGAATTGAAAATGAAGCATCTGAGACATAAAATTCTTCTATATCAAGTTTCATTGAGATCCGATTACCCATTCGTAAGATACCTCGATTTCACGTTTTCCAAGAATTCCAGCTTCCTCCTCCAACTCCCTTCAATGTCATCGGATCTGGTCGGGATTTAAAATGGGAGTTTTAAAGCTCAAAAACCGTCTAGATATCAAATTTCATTAAGATCTGATCAACCGTTCGTAAGTTAAAAATTCCTCATTTTTTCTAATTTTCCTGAATTACCCCCCCCCCCCCCCTCCAACTCCACCAAAGAGAGCGGATCCGGTCCGGTCATGTCAGTCACCTATCTTGGACTTGTGCTTATTCTTTCCACCAAGTTTCATCCTGATCTCTCCGCTTTAAGTATTTTCCAAGATCCCCCCCCCCCTAATGACACTGGACCCGTTCGGGATAAAAAATAAAAGATCTGAGTTTCAAGGTCCTTCTAAATATGGAATTTCATTAAGATACGATCACTCTTTCGCAAGTTAACAATACTTCATTTTTTCTATATTGTTTTTTTTAGAATTAACCTCCCCCCCCCACTCCCCCAATTAGAGCAGATCCGTTCCGGTTAGGTCAATCCCGTATCTAGGACTTGTGCTTATTTTTCCCACCAAATTTCATCCCGATCCCTCCACTCTAAACATTTTCCAAGAATTTAGGTTCCGCCCTCTCCAAACACCCCCATCACCAGATAAGGTTGAAATTTGATATGAGCTCCGAGACATGATATCCTTCCAAACATCAAATTTCATTAAGATCCTATCACTCCTTCGTAAGTTAAAAATACCTCATTTTTATAATTTTTCAGAATTAGCCCTCTCCCCCCACTCCCGCAAAGAGAGCGGATCCGTCCTGGTTATGTCAATCACGTATCTAAGACCTGTGCTTATTTTTCCGATCCCACCACTCTAAGCGTTTTCCAAGATTTTAGGTTTCCCCCTCAATTCTCCCCAATGTCACCGGATCCAGTCGGAATTTAAAATAAGAGCTCTGAGATACGATATCCTTCCAAACTTCAAATTTCATTAAGATCCAATCACTCCTTCGTAACTGAAAAATACCTCATTTTTCTAATTTGTTCAGAATCAACCCCCCCCAACTCCCCAAAGAGAGCGGTTCCGTTCCGGTTATGTCAATCACGTATCTAAGACCTGTGCTTATTTTTCCCACCAGGTTTCATCCCGATCCCACCACTCTAAGCGTTTTCCAAGATTTTAGGTTTCCCCCTCAATTCTCCCCAATGTCACCGGATCCAGTCGGGATTTAAAATAAGAGCTCAGAGACACGATATTATTCCAAACGTCAAATTTCAATAATATCCCATCACCCGTTCCTAAGTTAGAAATACTTCATTTTTTCCGAATTAACCTGCCCCCCCCCACTCCCCCCTCCAGATGGTTAAATAAAAAAACGACTATTTCTAATTTAATCTGGTCCGGTCCCTGATACAGTTGCCAAATTTCATCGTCTTGGCTTACCTGGAAGTGCCTAAAGTAGCAAAACCAAAACAGACAGACCGACAGAATTTGCGATCGCTACATGTCACTTGGTTAATACCAAGTGCCATAAAAACAAAGAACAGCTCTAAAACTTAAAAACTGACCCAGATATAAGAATATGCTAAGCCGGGATAGAATTACAGGAAATGAAAAAGCTTGTGACACTTTGGACGTGAAAGAAGAATTAATGACAGTCACAAAATTATTTAAAAATTATAAGGCCCCAGGTGATGGTAGCGTTGTGAAAGAGTTTCTTACATATGGCGGCGATGAGGTTAGAAATAAGTTACAAAAGATTATGAATATAGTTTTGAAAAGGAGGGGGAGTACTAGTGATTTTAGAAAACCCGAATAAACCCCTATAAAACAAAGATGATAAGAGTTTGGTAATTATAGATGTAGTAGTAGTCTGGTTTCTGAATGTAACAAATTACACAGTCTGATGATATTTCTTATACTTAGAAATTCTGCATGAAAAAATTCAAGAGCTTATCATGTATGAGTTACTTGTTGTTCCTAGAGCCAGAAACTATGTGAAGAGATCAAACAGATCGTGGTAACGAACTGTAGAAAGGAGCGACCCGGCTCAATAGTAACCAAAACTCTAAAAAATTGAATTTTGATACCAATAGTTACATAAAAAGAATCGCATTTTAATGCTGTATTTTAAATATATAAGTTTCATCAAGTTTAGTCACCCATCAAAAGTTACGAGCCTGAGAGAATTTGCCTTATTTTAGAAAATAGGGAGAAATTAATTAGAAAATAACAAGTTTTTTAAATGAAAGTAAGGAGCAACATTAAAACTTAAAACGAACAGAAATTACTCCGTATATGAAAGGGGCTTTTCTTCCTCAACGCCCCGCTCTTTACGCTAAAGTTTGACTCTTTCTCTTACCTCTACTTTTTAAAACAGTAAGAAACTTTAGCGTAAAGAGCGAGGCGTTGAGGAAGAAAAGCTTCTTTCATTTACGGAGTAATTTCTGTTCGTTTTAAGTTTTAATGTTGCTCCTTACTTTCATTTAAAAAACTTGTTTTTTCTATTTAATTTCGGGAAGTTTTTCAATTAATGCATATTTTGATCTTGGCTCTCGGCACATAAATAATTAAAACAAAATTTGCATATTGATTAATTGCAATTATCGGGAGACTTTAAGAAAAAAGGAGTTAAGGAGGAGGCCCAGTTCCCCTCCAATTTTTTTATTACTTAAAAAGGCAAGTAGAACTTTTAATTTTTTTACAAACGTTTTCATTGGTAAAAATTAGGGTTCAACCCTCGTCGATACCTCGCTCTATACACTAAAGCTTAAATGTCCCAATTCCTTAAGAATGACCTCTGAATCAACAAGGCCGTAGAATAAATAGTAGAAATTACTAAAAATACTTTAGCGTAAAGAGTGAGTTATAACGAGGAGGTAAACCCCTCATATGCGTAATAATTTTTGATCGTTTCAAGTTTTAATGCTGCTCCTTACTTTCAGTAGAAAAAACTTTTCATATTTATTTTTTCATTGTTTGTTCAAACAATGCAAGAAAATCCCGCACCCCTTCATTGAAATTATCTTCCCCCATGGAAATATCCTCCCACGTAACCCCCCCCCAACTCTCCCCCCTAAACCAAAAAAAATCCTAAAAACGTCTGTAAACTTCCCAGTAACCATTACTATATGTAAACACAAGTCAAAGTTTGTAACTTGCATCCCCTCCCACGGGGACTGCGGGGGAGGAAGTCGTCCCTAAAGATACAGTTATTAGGTTTTTTGACTATGGTGAAAAAAATGGCTATCTCAGAATTTTGATCCGGTGACTTTTGGGAAAACATGAGAGTGGGAGGGGGCCAAGGTGCCCTCTAATTTTTTCGGTCACTTAAAAAGGGCTAAAACAAAAACAAAAACAACAGCAAATAAACATGCATCCGTGATCTGTCTTCTGGCAAAATATGCGAAATTCCACATTTTTGTAGATAGGAGCTTGAAACTTCTACAATAAGGTTCTCTGATACGCTGAATCTGATGGTGTGATTTTCGTTAACATTGTATGACTTTTAGGGGGTGTTTCCCCCTATTTTCTAAAATGAGGCAAATTTTCTCAGGCTCGTAACTTTCGATGGGTATAACTGATCTTGATGAAACTTATATATTTAAAATCAGCATTAAAATGTCATTCTTTTTATGTAACTATTGGTACCAAAATTCCATTTTTTAGAGTTTCGGTTACTATTGAGCCGGGTCGCTCCTTACTACAGTTCGTTACCACAAACTGTTTGACAACCCCTAAAAGTCATAGAATCTTAACGCCAGCAGATTCAGCGTATCAGAGAACCCTATAGTAGAAGTTTCAAGCTCCTATCTACAAAAAATGTGGAATTTTGTATTTTTTGCCAGAAGGCAGATCGCGGATGCGTGTTTTTTTTTCAGGGGTGATCGTATCGACCCAGTGGTCCTAGAATCTTGCGAGAGGGCTCATTCTAACGGAAATGAAAAGTTCTAGTGCTCTTTTTAAGTGACCAAAAAAATTGGAGGGCACCTAGGCCCCCCCCCTCCGACGCTCATTTTTTTCTCCAAAGTCACTGGATCAAAATTCTGAGATAGCCATTTTATTCAGTGTAGTCGAAAAACCTTATAACTATGTCTTTGGGGATGACTTACTCCCCCACAGTCCCCGTGGGAGGGGCTGCAAGTTACAAACTTTGACCAGTGCTTACATACAGTAATGGTAATTTGGAAGAGTACCGACGTTTTCAGAAGATTTTTTTGATTGGGGGAGGGGGGGGGTTGAGAAGAGGGGGATATGTTGGGGGAACTTTCCTTGGAGGAATTTATCATGGGGGAAGAAAATTTCGATGAAGGGAGAGCAGGATATTCTAGCAATATTTTAAAAAAAAAGCGATGAAAAAATAAATAAGGAAAAGTTTTTTCAGCTGAAAGTATGGAGCAGAATTAAAACTTAAAACGAACAGAAATTATTATGCATTTGATGGGCTCACCTCCTCTTAATGCCTCGCTCTTTACGCTAAAGAATTTCTAGTAATTTCAACTATTTATTCTACGGCTTTTGTGATTTAGGGGTCATTCTTAAGAAATTTGGACAAAATTTCAGCTTTAGTGTAAAGAGCGAGGTACTGACGAGGGGGCGAACCCCCTCATATACGTAATAAAACATGAGAATACAGAAGTTCGTTAAGTAAGCTAATTTATAAATTACGCATATCTTTTACTATTAAAAACATTCGTAAAAATTAAAACTTCTAGATACCTTTCTAAGAAAAAATCGGAGGGCAACTAGGCCTCCTCCCCCGCTCCTTCTTCTCAAAATTATTCGATCAAAAGTATGAGAAAGCAATTTATCCAAAAAAATAAATATGCAAATTTCGTTTTAATTATTCATCTGCGGATGGCCAAAATCAAAACATGCATTGATTCAAAAACGTTCAGAAATTAAATAAAAAAAAACATGTTTTTTTAACGGAAAGTAAGGAGCGACATTAAAACTTAAAACGAACAGAAATTACTTCGTATGTAAAAGGTGCTGCTTCCTCATCGACGCTACGCGAAAGTTTTTTACTGTTTTAAAAAGTGGAGTTAAGAGAAAGAGTCTAAAGTTAGCGCAAAGAGCAGGGCGTTGATGAGGAAGCAGCACCTTTCACATACGAAGTCTCTTTCATTCATTTTTATCTTTTTTAACTGTTTAAGCTTCTCATAATTCTAATAATAAGCTTCTTCTAATAATTTTGACTTGAAGACGCGCAATAGTCTCGAAATACAAGAATACAGCAGACGATAGTGAGAAAATAGAGCAATATAAATATAGTTATACAATATTATATAGTTATACAATATACAATATTATTTAAAAATAAATAACATAGCAGAATCTGAACTACCCTTCCGAAGAACTTAAAAGAATCTTTGTAGTATTTGGCGCTAATTAGATTAAACATAAATTATTGCGAAAATGAGGTGTGCCCCTAATGTATTTTTTTTTTTTAGCACTTTTAAAACGCTTCTTATTCTTATATTAAAAAGAACCTGAACTGAACTAAATAACCCTTGTGTTTCAGGAGTTATTCTTAAACAATTGGGACAAAGTCAAATTTTAGCGTTTATAGCAAGGCATTGAGGAGAAGACATCACACCTCATATACGGTATGATTTCTTTTCGCATTAAGTTTCAATATTCGACTTCTATACATAAAAGTATATCGCCTGCCTTATTTTCACAGTTTGTTATACTCATGATTTTGGGCTTTATTGCATATTTTATCATTGCCTCAGTCAGTTCACAAGTACATTATTTTCGCTATGTAAAATTTTGCCTGCTTTTCATACTTGTTTATTAACTTCGAATAACTAATGCAATACTTTTATCCAAAGTTGAAAGGTCCAGCGTCCATTTAGTAAGAGTAGGAACACAGTTTCCCCTGTTTCTACTTGCTTTATTCAAACAGGAAAGAACAGGTTTGGGCAGTAAAAATAGGAATAGTAATTTCTTTGCATATTTCTATTCAGATATTACACTTGAGACGAAAAGAAACAAAGTAATGTTTTTTTTGAATGTACAATAAAGAAAAGGGCTCAGAGATCCTGGGCTAGAAAGTCTTTATAGATTTGTTGGCCTTCAAGAAGGCCGTTGGGAAGGGGGACTGGGACAGTTAAAAACACATTTAGAAACCACTGACCACAAAAATCATTCTTTGTGCCACCTTTGACGCTTCAAAGCCAATTTTCAACCAAATGAGCCTCTTCTAAAGTGAAACAACCATCCATTCCATAATAACCTTAAATGCCCCGTGACATAACTTACAACCCTCACTTTTGGCTCTGGTGGTTTGCATCAACCCCAAGAGCCTTGTTATATGACCTTAGGGCTATTTTGAAAAAAAAGACTGTCTTAAATTTTTTTATTCAATATATTTTGGGAAATCAAGAGTGTTAGGCAAGTGAACCCATTCATAAACTAAGACATTTTGAATTAAAATCATGTAGTTGGGGCCATCAAACCATTGCTATTTGTAAAAAAAAGTCAAGGCAGATAGTCTATGTGAGTTAGAGGTAAATCTGGAATAAACCCTTTATAGTAATGTATGAAAATGATGTCATTTCACTTGTTGATAAATAAGTTTATCATACAGTCGTCCATAAATCATTCCTAGGGCAGAATAAAGATAGTCTTAGAACTAAGGGATGAAATATCGGAATGATTTTGGGTTGACGCGTCTCCAATTGCCTTCAAATGGCTCATGAAAATTCATAGACAACTTGAATTACCCTTATTTCATGACTATCTACCTTAGTTCTTCCCCAGGATAGATGATATCATGGAGCTCTAGAAAGTGTAACTTCCCCGATTGTTGCGACCAACACTGACAAAAATCTAAGCTATGCATTAATATGGGTTTTACAAAAATTATTTAAGGTTAAAAACTTCAAATTCTTAGTTAATATGCTGAAAAAATGTAAATAATAATATATTTTGCTTATTGCGAGCTTTGAAAGGGACAACAAATAATTAATTATGATCAGCTTCTAGGATGCCCCCAAAACATACCCCGGCAGTTTTTCAAAACAGAACGAGCGATTCTAGCAACCAAGAACAAAGACATCCAAGAAATCAACAATATTATTCTGATCAAGATTCGAGACCGTCATTTACAAGTAATTTACAAGTCAGTCGACACAGTTCTGGAATCAAATGACGCGGTTAACTATCCAACAGAACTTTTAAATTCGCTGGATCTCCCAGGGATTCCACCGAACGTAAAACAACTAAAAACAAGCGTACTAATAATCCTGTTGCGAAATATTAACCCACCAAAGCTTTGCAACGGCACGCGACTTGCTGTAAAAAAAAGCAATGGAAAACGAGGCAACAATCTTGACAGGGCCTTTCGAGGGCCAGGCTGTTCTCATTCCTCGCATTCCCATGATTCCAAAGGATCTGCCTTTTCAATTTAAAAGATTGTAGTTCCTAATTCAATTAGCATTTGCAATCACCATCAACAAAGCTCAAGGCCAATCATTAGAAACATGCATTTTAGATCTGAATACGGATTGCTTTTCCCATGGACAATTATATGTTAAATTTCCAAGATTTCAAGGCCAATCATTAGAAACATGCGGTTTAGATCTGAATACGGATTGCTTTTCCCATGGACAATTATATGTTAAATGTTCAAGATTCGGTAAACCTAACAATCTATTTATATGCACAGACAATGAGACATTATTGCACTAAAAAAATTCAAGTACCATCAAACTCTAGATGTTGTTGAGTGTTTCTTGTCAACATAAGCGCTAGTTTTCACTCTTGTAGGTTCTATATGCATAGAAACACAACTAGGAGTGTTAGAGAAAACAATGAAAGCTTGGAACAATCGTAGAGGGTTTTGTACAAGAAGTGTTTGAGTGATAGATAATTTAAAAATAACGAAAGTAGAAAATGAAGTAAAATATAAATTGAGGAGGTGTGAAGTGGAGGCCATGTATAAAATTGCCAAAGATCTGGAAGATTCAGCCGGACACCATATTAGTAAAATATTGTATTAGCATGCTAAACAATGGAGAGCGAGTGAACAGTCGAGTATTTACATGAATTGACCTAATTACTAAACAGATAAATTCTTATAAATTCATAAATTTATTCAGGTTAGACAGTTGATACTTTTAAATCAGTGGAATACATAAAAATTAACGCTGAAAAACATTTTCGCAAGGCCGTATCCAGAGGTTGTTTGATAGCTAGAATTCACTCTTTACAAAGTTGACAAGCATTACACAAATTTGATTTTGAGATTTAAACAAAAAATAGTGACAAGTCAAGGAAGGTCTCGGCTTACCAGAGATCATTTCTTCAATTATCTTCATTAAATCTTTGTAGTCGGTGTATGCCATGTAGAATTCACAAGTAGTGAACTCAGGATTGTGAGTCCTATCTACTCCCTCATTTCTAAATTGCTTGCCTATTTCGTAAACCCTTTCCATGCCCCCAACGACTAGCATTTTTAGGGGCAGTTCTGGAGCAATCCTCATGTACATGTTCCGTTTTAGCGTATTATGCACAGTGATGAAGGGTTTGGCAGTGGCACCCCCCGCAATAGTGTTTAATATAGGTGTTTCCACTTCTAAAAATCCGTTTTCATCCAAAAAGCGACGGATGTAAGAAATAATTTGTGACCTTTGAACTTCTCATAGACTTCTTTGTTTAAAATCAAGTCCAGATAACGCTGTTTATAGTGTCTTTCCTAGAATGAAACGACTATTAATGAAAACTAGACCTACGTTGCCTGTGCAGCGTGAAGTGTTGCGGCGACCTTTGTCCTGCTTCACTGAATAAAGTGTTGCAAGAGCAATACTCTGGTTTTGTTTCTTTGGTATCGGTTAAACGCTAAAGTATTTTTAGTAATTTCAACTATTTATTCTACGGCTTTTGTGATTTAGGGGTCATTCTTAAGAAATTTGGACAAAATTTCAGCTTTAGTGTAAAGAGCGAGGTACTGACGAGGGGGCGAACCCCCTCATTTACGTAATAAAACATGAGAATACAGAAGTTCGTTAAGTAAGCTAATTTATAAATTACGCATATCTTTTACTAATAAAAACATTCGTAAAAAATTAAAACTTCTAGATGCCTTTCTAAGAAAAAATCGGAGGGCAACTAGGCCTCCTCCCCCGCTCGTTCTTCTCAAAATTATGAGAAAGCCATTTATCCAAAAAAATAAATATGCAAATTTCGTTTTAATTATTCATCTGCAGATGGCCAAAATCAAAACATGCATTGATTCAAAAACGTTCAGAAACTAAATAAAAAAAAACATGTTTTTTTACCGGAAAGTAAGGAGCGACATTAAAACTTAAAACGAACAGAAATTACTTCGTATGTAAAAGGTGCTGCTTCCTCATCGACGCTACGCGAAAGTTTTTTACTGTTTTAAAAAGTAGAGTTAAGAGAAAGAGTCTAACGTTAGCGTAAAAAGCAGGGCGTTGATGAGGAAGCAGCACCTTTCACATACGAAGTCTCTTTCATTCATTTTTATCTTTTTTAACTGTTTAAGCTTCTCATAATTCTAATAATAAGCTTCTTCTAATAATTTTGACTTGAAGACGCGCAATAGTCTCGAAATACAAGAATACAGCAGACGATAGTGAGAAAATAGAGCACATAAATAGAGAAAATAAATAACATAGCAGAATCTGAACTACCCTTCCGAAGAACTTAAAAGAATCTTTGTAGTATTTGGCGCTAATTAGATTAAACGATATATCGAATAATATACTTTGAATAATAACTTCGAATAATATAAAATCGAACAATTAAAACAAACTTCAATTTCATTAACGAATATCATGGAAATCAAGATTTTAAATTAGTCGGGCTCAGGATAAAGAAAGATAACCACCTACTGGCTACTTTTGGCTATTCAAAATCAGCAATATGTCAATATTTTCCCTTGAGAAATTGTTTCTACCTTTCAGTAACCAAATAGAAAAAAAGTCTTTTTAAATAGAAGTAAACATCAGCATTAATACAAACATAAATTATTGCGAAAATGAGGTGTGCCCCTAATGTATTTTTTTTTAGCACTTTTAAAAAGCCTCTTATTCTTATATTAAAAAGAACCTGAACTAAATAACCCTTGTGTTTCAGGAGTTATTCTTAAACAATTGGGACAAAGTCAAATTTTAGCGTTTAGAGCAAGGCATTGAGGAGAAGATATCACACCTCATATACGGTATGATTTCTTTTCGCATTAAGTTTCAATATTCGACTTCTATACATAAAAGTATATCGCCTGCCTTATTTTCATAGTTTGTTATACTCATGATTTTGGGCTTTATTGCATATTTTATCATTGCCTCAGTCAGTTCACAAGTATATTATTTGCGCTATGTAAAATTTTGCCTGCTTTTCATACTTGTTTATTAACTTCGAATAACTAATGCAATACTTTTATCCAAAGTTGAAAGGTCCAGCGTCCATTTAGTAAGAGTAGGAACACAGTTTCCCCTGTTTCTACTTGCTTTATTCAAACAGGAAAGAACAGGTTTGGGCAGTAAAAATAGGAATAGTAATTTCTTTGCATATTTCTATTCAGATATTACACTTGGGACGAAAAGAAACAAAGTATTGTTTTTTTTGAATGTACAATACTGAAAAGGGCTCAGAGATCCTGGGCTAGAAAGTCTTTATAGATTTGTTGGCCTTTAAGAAGGCCGTTGGGTAGGGGGAATGGGACAGTTAAAAACACATTTAGAAACCACTGACCACAAAAATCATTCTTTGTGCCATCTTTGACGCTTCAAAGCCAATTTTCAACCAAATGAACCTCTTCTAAAGTGAAACAACCATCCATTCCATAATAACCTTAAATGCCCCGTGACATAACTTACAACCCTCACTTTTGGCTCTGGTGGTTTGCATCAACCCCAAGAGCCTTGTTATATGACCTTAGGGCTATTTTGAAAAAATAGACTGTCTTAAATTTTTTTATTCAATATATTTTGGGAAATCAAGAGTGTTAGGCAAGTGAACCCATTCATAAACTAAGACATTTTGAATTAAAATCATGTAGTTGGGGCCATCAAACCATTGCTATTTGTAAAAAAAAAGCCAAGACAGATAGTCTATGTGAGTGAGAGGTAAATCTGGAATAAACCCTTTATAGTAATGTATGAAAATGATGTCATTTCACTTGTTGATAAATAAGTTTATCATACAGTCGTCCATAAATCATTCCTAGGGCAGAATAAAGATAGTCTTAGAACTAAGGGATGAAATATCGGATTGATTTTGGGTTGACGCGTCTCCAATTGCCTTCAAATAGCTCATGAAAATTCATAGACAACTTGAATTACCCTTATTCATTGAGATCCGATCATCCGTTCGTAAGTTAAAAACACCTCATTTTTTCTAATTTTTCAGAATTACCCCCCCCCCCAAATACCCCAAAGAGAGCAGATCCATTCTGGTTATGTCAATCATGTATCTAGGACTTGTGATTATTTTTCCCACCAAGTTTCATCCCGATCCCTCCTCTCTAAGTTTTTTCCAAGATTTTAGGCTTCCCCCTCCCAACACCCCCCCCCAATGTCACCCGATCCAGTGGGGATTTAAAATGACAGCTCTGAGACACGATATCCTTCCAAACATCAAATTTCATTAAGATCTGATCAACCGTTCGTAAGTTAAAAATACTTCAATTTTTTCCGAATTAACGGGCCCCCCACTCCCAAATTAACGGGCCCCCCATCTGGGGCCATCCAGATGGTCAAATCAGGATGTCAATGACAATCATGTATCTTGGACTTGTGATTATTTTTCCCACCAAGTTTCATCCCGATCCCTCCACTCTAAGTTTTTTCGAAGATTTCAGGCTTCCCCCTCCCAACTCCCCCCTCCCAATGTCACCCAATCCAGTTGGGATTTAAAATAACAGCTCTGAGACACGATATCCTTCCAAACATCAAATTTCATTAAGATCTGATCAACCGTTCGTAAGTTAAAAATACTTCAATTTTTCTATTTTTTTCGAATTAACGGGCCCCCACTCCCACCCAGATGGTCAAATCGGGATAACGACTATTTCTAATTTAATCTGGTCGGGTCCCTGATACGCCTGCCAAATTTCATCGTCCTAGCTTACCTGGAAGTGCCTAAAGTAGAAAAATCGAGACCGACAGACAGACAGACAGAATTTACGATTGCTATATGTCACTTGGTTACCAAGTGCCCTAAAAAGACAATTATAACAAAATACAATTGAAAATGTTTGAAACATATTGTTCAAATGATAAATGATATCAATATTATTTTTCATTCCCAGAAATGAATTTGGTAAATGATTCAGTAACAGCAAAGACTTATAGAGAAGATCAATTATTCAATAAGTGAGCTCTGGCCCAACAAATACACGACACTTCTATTCCATTAGAATACAAGATTTTATAACCTTCCCAAACAACTAAGCCTGAGGACGACAATAAGTAAGGCTAGTGTTAATGATACTAATAACGCTTTCATATTCCCACTTTCATCAGAAAGTAAGGCCAAATAATTAGTCAAGAGGGTAATACATGGGAGAGGGGGAGAAATGTAAGTTACAAAAATAAATTAATTATACGAAAATATAAGGAATTATAGAAATCACTTGAAAAGCTTGAGATTTTGGGGAGATGGGAGGAGCTACAGCCCGGAGGCCCACAAGCTCTCATGTCACACCTGAGTAAGATGAATATTAAAAAGAATTGACAAAAGTTATTGCTTTATATACTCTAGGTTGACAAAATGAATTATAATTTGACACTAGTAAACATTAAGGTCACAATGACTGACGAGGAAGACAAATCAGACAATGTAGTACCTATTTTTTTTCTTAACTTAGCTCAAGCACTAAGTAAAAAATGTTCTTTATAAGGCTGATGAACAGTCTTTTATCTACGAGAACGCCAGAAAAATCAGATAAGAAAGGCAAATTTAATAATTATAATAGATTAATTTAACCGTGAGTATAAAAAATCATATGAAGGCTCGTTAAAATTCTAAAGATGCAAACTCTCCCATACAGGAAGAAAAACGTAACATGAGCATGAAAAAAAAACATGACTGTAGTCTTCCCCCTCCCTTGGTAAGCCAATGCAAGGAGCCAATATTTAAAGCTGAATCTCTCCCGGTATTGGAGGAAGTAAAAATAAAACCTTGCTATTCACACAGACAACCTGCAGAGCATCCTCTATGAGGCAACCATCCAGGGACTCGAGGCAGTTGTTGACCAGGATTGGGAAGAAGCGGAGTGGATGTTAAACAGGAATACCATCCAAACACAATGAATCTCTGTAACAGTTCACATAGAGATAAATCCTTCTATTATACATGAAAAACAATGACAAAAGGCTCTGTATAGCTCAATCACAAATACAGCGACCGTCATAAGCCGATTTGTTCTTTCTTCGTCATAAAAAGGAAGTTTGGTCTTCAAAAATACATAAAACGTAGTATAGCTACACCAGGAGCAACACGTCTTTAAGGGGCCATTCTACCACATATTGCTGGTAATTCAAATTAAGGCAGCACAAAATGGATTCATGGCAATGATCTATGAAAAGATCTGACTAAGTTAGTGTTAGTTAAAAAGTAACATGTTATTAAAGCACTTGTAAGGGTGGAAAATTACCCCCTTTCCCTCCCAAATGTGGAGCTTTGGTGCTTACCATCTTTTAATTTCCATGATCCATCAAAATTCAGTTGAAGTGGCTGAAAAACACATCCATCTTCAGTGCCTTCACATCCCAGCTGACCATTCTCCGTTTTACCCCAACAAAACATTGTAGTAAGCAATCAAATCTGAAACAAAAGAAAAAGATTGAAGGATTAAGAAAGGGAAAAAATGGCCTCTGTCTTGAAAAATCTTTACTGTTTCCTCCTCTAGATGCCACTAATATCCTACTTAATATTGAATGCTTCAATAACTTGAACATAAACTGGATTTAGTTTGAATGCTACAATTTGGATGATTTGAGTTCATTTATATTTTGAAATTAGATCAAATTATAAATTTTTTTCTTTCTTTCTTGCACTAAAGAAAAAATATGTTTATATATATATATATATATATATATATATATATATATATATATATATATATATATATATATATATATATAAAATGGCAAACCTGAGCCCCAATGGTATAAAATCGGTAATTTTACAAAAATATTTACTCTTTCACAGTACCTTAGAGCCTAGATGAGTACTTTTTCTACAAACAAAGGCCTAACAATGAAACTTCGATATGATTTAAAAGTGGCAAAAAAGTGAAAATACAATGATGATTCTTTGGGAAAACCTTAGTCATATTCAATAAAAATCTGTCAAACTTATTCATTTACTCTAAATAACGATGAAGAAATTTTGTCAATATTTTTGTTATTGATAACAATATTAATAAGAATGTACAAACATTGAAAATATTAGAAAATTCGATTTTCAAGTTAAATGCTGCAAAGGAATCAAATTTCATATTTCACTATAATTTTCAAATGAAAAAAAGTTCCTGCAAAACAAAGCCTTGTGAAAATTTGTTTTTTTTTTCCTATAAAGCAGAAAAACTTCGAATTTGTACCCATGATGAAAAAATTTTCATAGGGCATCCAAGGGATTTTGACTTTTTTTTCTGATCAAAAGAAAACTTTTCACAAGACTGGAAATGTGAATTTTATTTACCCTCGTTCCTCCAACAATTCCCAGTTTTCTAAAAAAAAAACTCAAAAAGCACCTTCTATATCACATTTCTTTAAATACATCAGTATTTTTCAGTGTTCTTATATATTATTGGTTTACAACCATACCACACTTTTGCAAAAGAAATCACATTATTCTTTCAGCAACTGTCATAAATAGAAGCAAAATTGCCCTGGCTTGAAAATTTGATTAATTCTTATTTGGTCCTGTGTAAAATTTTAAGCAAGAAAAAAGAATAAAAAGTTAAAATCTGTCAGATTAGTTCTCTAATGAAATTTTAAGCCAGTAAATTTTTTTTCTTTTTTTAGTTACAGGATTTTTTTTTTCCAAGCAATACCTCAATTTTCTCATGGTTGAAGTCATTCATACACAATTATTTATTTAGACATTAGAAATATTCCAGGGAAATTAATTTATTAATGATTGAGACTGTCACATATGTTTTTACAAAATCCTTGGATTTTTTCCTATTCCTTGGAACACATTTAATCATGTGGAACAATACAATATCCCAAAGGAAACTTAATTTCTCAGGGATCTTAATTTTACAAATAGTTCAAGTATCTTTGGTAAGAGTATTTTGATGAATGAATATTTTGACAGTATAGAAAAATAACAGTAAAATTGAGAAAGTTTTCCATGTTTTCAAGAAAAATAGTCTAAGGGTAGATTTGGGTACTTTTTTGAGCAATTGTATATTATGGTCCTCACATCAGAAGACTTCATAAACACCTATATTTCATCCACAAATTATTTTGGTCTTGTGACATGGAATGGATAATTGTAGAAAATATAGAGATCATTTGATCACAAATTCTATCATAAATTGGCATTTGAAGTGCCAAAAACAATAAGAGGGCGTCTAGCCATGCTTTCAAGACCTTTTGTATACCACGCACGTTTAAAGTCCCAAAAGTTGTTTGAATAGAATTTCATATAAGCTACTCATTTTAACAAAAATAATATAAAAAAAAAAAATCAAACATGGCATCTTATAGTTATTCATAACAAACCTTATAGCTAAGATTTGTATCACCTTATTGCTATTCCACAGCAAAAATTGCGCTTTTCTTATTGTCTCCAAACCAGTATATCATAGGACAGAAATAGGATAAGAAACAAATATACCATCTCTATTCAGCATTCTTTCAAAATTCATAGAAAAATTCTAGGCCTACACTCAGTAATCATAAAACAAAATAAGGAACATAAAATAAGGAATCTAATGGCAGCCTAGGTCTACAACTTTCAATTGCTTTGAAAGTTTACTTCAAAACTAAACAGCCACTACAGATTTACCCTGGAAATTCTTTTGTGTGAAAGTATTCCATCAGGGTAGTTGATTCATGACAAACCTTGTCAAATGCTTTGGACAGATAAAGAAGAATCATGTCAACAGGAAGACCCTTATCAAGCAGTAGTCACTAATTTATATGTTTGGATGAGGTTAGTGTCCACAGATCTGAATCCATGTTGTGATATGGAAAGGATGTTATTGAACTCAAGATGTTCAATTCGAGCTTTGTTGACAAATCTCTCAAGCACCTTAACAACTGAAGAAGTGATGCTTATAGGATGATAATTTTCTGCAGAGTCTCTTTGTCCCTTTTTATGGATTGGGGCTATATAAGAGGTTTTCCAATCATGCGGTAGTTCCCCATTTTGAAGAGATAACCAGAGCAGCATGCACAGGGGATAACTTAGAGCTTTACAACACTCATTACAATGATGTGGATGTAATATCCACATGTTACATCCACATCATAGTAGGATGTGGATCCTACAATGAAGTAGGATCCACAAATATTAATAAATAAGTCAAAGGGTCTGGTCCCTTTGACTTATTTACATCAAGTGTTTCCAAGCTCTAGATTTCACTTAGAAACACTTAATGAGGAAGGGAAGTGTTTTAGGCTGTTTTCTAAAAATAACCCTTGAGTGTTTCTTTTCCAGAGCAAGGAGTTTTTTTTTTAATTTAACCAAGACTCATTGATGTCACTGGTGATAAGCATTGGCCAGTTTACAGATGAAAGTTGCTGCTGTATTGCCTCATAGTTGGTGAAAGTCTGAGGACGAAATTTAGGTTGAGGACAGCTATTTAGAGACAACACAGACAGAACAACTAGGTGGTCGCTACTAGCAATTGGCAGTAAATAATCATTACAAATGAGGGAATCAGGATCCCACCTTCTGTCCCTAAAGAGCCTTACAATATCGAGCTGGATACATGGACTAGAGCCAAAATACTGAAAGCAATCAAGACCCTAAAAAACTACAAAGCCTCAGGTGAAGACAACCTCCCCCCAGAACTATACAAACAATGAACTGAGATCACTGCTGAACAGCTCCATGGCATTCTCAAAGGAGTGTGGAGGACCAACTCTTTTCCAAAAGATTGGAAGACATCAGTCATCCTCCCTTTCTATAAAAAAGGAGATAAAACTGAATGCAAAAATTACCGCGGAATAAGTCTCATAGACATTGCAGTCAAAATATCTGGAATCATACTCTTGAACCACTTCAAAGAGGCAAGGGAGGAAAAAACTTGAGAAAATCAAGCCAGCTTTTCACAATACTGTCTCTCACATAAACACCAACTCTTCTTTGACAATTTGGGTGCTCTAAGTTGCTAAATAGTTGATATCCCCAGATCTGTAGGGATGTTTCAGTAGCTGCAAATAGACTATTTTTAGTAACAGTTCAACAAAACCAACAACATCTGCAGCTTCTTCCTTAAGAAAAACTGGATCAAAGAAACATTTTTTTCGGACAGTCAACATTGCTTGAAAGAATGCAGAAAATATTTCCAGAAAGGAGCTTTTGACACATAAAATGTGGCTGTTGAGACTCAGGGGTAACTTCAGATATGGCACTTAAAAACTTGAATCTGCTGAACTCTGACATGACATGAACATTATTAGATAGAATATTTGAATTATCATCAGCAGAAGAAAAAAAAACTTAGATGGACATGAGAAATGTTTGGAGAAGGATTGGATGAAGCTTCACAAGGAATATCAACTGATGGTTTATCAAAACAACCAACAAAACCAGGCAATGGAGAAACAAAACTATTTACATGGAGAGACAATGACGTAACTAGGTTTCCATTGCAGATTGGTTTAGAGGGGGCTGGGGCTTCCCAACAGCAATGAGCAGCCTCCTATTTTGCAACAATTTGGTCCTTGAAGATCATGGGGTTAGGCTCACCTGAGCTTGTTCTTCTTTTCAGCTCTTCAGCTATGGCTTTTCTCTTGTTTTGGATGCATCACCACTAAATTGTATATCCTTGTAGAGCTCACAGGAGCAGTTGATGGTTAACCTTTAGATGTCCAAACTTGGGACAGTAAAAAGGACAAAAGGGCATGTAGATGGCAGAGTTATTAGGGATTGGAAGTCTTCTCATATTATTGATGTGAACGTCTCTGAGCTTATACTTTTGGTCAAGATAAAACTTGTAAATTATTGTAATATGTAAATAATTGAGTATACAACTCAAGATAAAAACCCAGCCAGGTCACTGGGTTGTTGAGACTCCATTTGCAACTATGTAAAGGTCTCTATGTTGCCTCTCCCTTTCTTTGGAAAAGAGGAGATGGATCCCACTATCAAGATTCTGGGTAAGATCATCTTTGATACTTGTTATCTCTTGAGGAACTGCTGTCTGGACTTTGGAACACATTTCAGAGAGCAAGCATTTTTCAGACACCCAGGTTTCTAGTGCTGATGCTTGTGATTTTATTTCAACTATAGTTTGTGACATCTCAGCTTTTAGAGACGTTTCCAAGTATTTTAAAGATGAATGAAGAATTTCTTGAAAGGCTGCTTGATATGGGATTTTGTCAATGATCTCATTTTCCATGCTATTTATTGTAGCTTGTACAACATTCTCGACACTTGGATTTTCAGTGTTAAATGATTTTGATGGGTATTTATATGCTGGGCATTATATACAAATATCTAGATGTTTGGAGATTTTTGTGATAAGCACAAATTCAGGTTCAGGCATGTCTAGACCCTTGATACATATCCACTTGTTGCACCCATCACAAAGAATGGCATGAGAATCACCTTCTAATGCAATTATGCAGGCAAGCCATTTGTTGGATCCCTTTTTTGGACTAATATTAAATAGCAGTAAGTAATATTTAAATCATAGAATATGCTGTCTGGCTGTGTTGTTATGATAAATAATATTATATCTTTGTTGGAACTTCTTTGTCAAGAAAAGGCAATACCTCTTTACAAAGAAGTATGTAGAACCATAGCTGATATTTGTGGTTTAAGTAGGATATACTTTACTTATTGTAAGCTTATTGCAGATAAACAATTTGGTTACATATTGCAACTGAGTCAATTGGTTTTTAAATTTGATCAACATAGTGGAAGTGAATAAAGACTTGAGAGCCAAGTCATGGCTATTTAGAGTAAAAACAAGACAGATAGTTTCTGTGATGGGTACAACTAGTATTGCTTTTTCAGTTGTTTAGAAATGATTCAAGTTCACTTGTCAAAGATCATATCTAGACTAACATACTTCCTAAGGCAGAAATAAGGAAAATACAAATAGATTAAGGGTAATTAAAATAGTCCATCAGTTCTGTGAGCCATTTGAAGGCAATTAGAGACAAAATTATGATTCAAATATTTATTAACAACCATGCCTATAGGACTTTGAAGGCAAGCAGATACCTTAGACTGTTCAAGGGGAGCCCCTGTTTCCTAAGGGAGCCCCAATGGATCGTTTTCCTTGTAAATTTTGAGCCAAGAATGTACTCTAGGAAGGTATTGCCAAGCGTCCATGTTAATCCATTTCATTTCTGTGATCCAACACTTTGTGTCTCATTCATTCAATACTTGTCTTGTGCTGTAGAAATCTCCTTAAGCAGCAACGACAACTTATAAATTAAGCCTTTTTGGAGGTTTGATTATTCTCCCAAGACGTGTCATGGCGGGTGGCGGTACTTCGTCCTGAATGTGACTACTGACTTTTAGGCTTGAATAAGGACCATTGGGGGTGGGCTTTTTGACGGGGTTGAGAACGCGTTTGGAGATTATGTGGAACTCAACTGCGGTACCCCATTTGAGTTGGTATGCTGATATTGTTCTAGATCTGTGTCATCTGGGGACATTCTCAGGTATTTTCGGTTTTGACGATATGCTTTCATATCTTGAGTTTGCACAATGTATGATCTTGGCAGTTCATGTTTGTGCAACACGACAGCTGGTTCCCAAGATTTTCCTTGGATCTGTGCTTCCACAGATTGCCATTGTTTCAGTTCTTGAAGGTCCTTTGAGTGACGATTGTAGTACTTTTGCTGCCTTAGTTGGCACTCCATGCGACTTTCAACAAATTCACATTTGGGAACTATTTTGGGAGTGAGATGCTCAAGGGTACAGGGTAATGTTGATCGCAAGTTCCTACTCATTAATAGCTGGGCAGGAAATGCCATTCCATCTACTGGGGTATTTCTGTACTCAAGAAGGGCATTGCTCATTTTGCTTCTGCAAAATCGGGTCTTCTTTATCATGTTTTTTATTATCCCAGCGGCTTTCTCTGCCAATCCGTTTGACTGGGCATGATAGGGACTCGACGTTCTGTGCTCAATGGACCACCTGTTGGTAAAGTCTTGAAATATAAGGGAGTTGAAATGTGGACCATTGTCTGAAGTAATGATGCGAGGGATCCCATGCCTTGCGAAATGGTCTTTTAGATGGGATATGACTTGATGGGATGAGGCAGCTGTCCCTATTCAGTCAACTTCGAAAAGATCTGGTCGGGATTTGAAATAAGAGCTCTGAGACATGAATTCCTTCTAAAAATCAAATTTCATTACGATCTGATCATCTATTTGTAAGATAAAAATACCCCGATTTTCATGTTTTCCAAGAATTCCGGTTTCCCCCTCCAACTCCCCCGAAGGTCACAGGATCTGGTAGGAATTTGAAATTACAACTTTAAAGCACAAGATCCTTCTAAATATCAAATTTCATTAAGATCTGGTCACCCTTTTGTAAGTTACAAATGCCTCAATTTTCAAAATTACCCCCCCCCCAATTTTCACCAGAGAGCAGATCCGGTCCAATTATGTCAGTCATGTATCTTAGACAGGTTTCTATTCTTCCCATCCAGTTTCATCCTGATCTCACCGTTTAAGTATTTTCTAAGATTTCCGGTCCCCCCCCCAATTGCGCTTGATCCGGTTGAGATTTAAAATAAGATATCTGAGTTACGAGGTCCTTCTAAATATGAAGTTTCATGAAGATCCGATCACTCCTTTGTAAGTTAAAAATACATAATTTTTTCTTATTTTTCAGAATAACACCCCCCCCCTCCCCCAATTGAGCGGATCTGTTCCAATTATTTAAATCACGTATGCAAGACTTCTGCTTATTTTTCCAACCAAGTTTTATCCCAATCCCTCCAATCTATACATTTTCCATCATTTTAGGTTTCCCCACCCCAAACTTCCCCAAATGTCACCAGATCTGGTCAGGATTTAAAATAAGAGCTTTGAGACACAATATCCTTCTAAATATCAAATTTCATGGAGATCCAATCACCCGTTCATAAGTTAAAAATACCTATTTTTTCAGAATTACCCCCCCCTTCCAATTCCAACATCAAATTTCATTAAGATCCAATCACCCGCTCATAAGTTAAAAATACTTCATTTTTTCTATTTTTTCCGAATTAACTGGCCCCCCACTCCCCCCCCCAGATGGTCAAATCGGGAAAACGACTATTTCTAATTTAATCTAGTCCAGTCCCTGATATGCTTGCCAAATTTCATTGTCCTAGCTTACCTGGAAGTGCCTAAAGTAGCAAAACCGGGACTTTAGGTTTCCCCCCTCCAACTCCCCCCAATGTCATCAGATCCGGTCGGGATTTAAAATAAAAGCTCTGAGACACAATATCATTCCAAACATCAAATTTCATTAAGATCCAATCACCCACTCATAAGTTAAAAATGCTTCATTTTTTCTATTTTTTGCAAATTAACTGGCCCCCCACTCCCCACCCCAGATGGTCAAATCGGGAAAACGACTATTTCTAATTTATTCTGGTCCAGTCCCTGATACGCTTGCCAAATTTCATCATCCTAGCTTACCTGGAAGTGCCTAAAGTAGCAAAACCAGGACCCACAGACAGAATTGGCGATTGCTATATGTCACTTGCTTAATACCAAGTGCCATAAAAATTGTTCTAAGTTTCTCCAATATAAAAACAGCAACCCATGCTATGGATTCTTATATCCATAGCATAGGTGCATGTATCTACAAATTTCTACAAGATGCATTTTGGGAAAATTTGAAGTATTGGGGGGGGGGTACCCACTTTTGACCACCCATTCTATAAAAACGTTATATACCCCAAGGGTATAACTATCAACCCTTGCATAGAGGACAGGGGGGGAGGGGTCATAATCAAAGACATGGTATCCAGACCTTTTAGCTATGCTGAACAAAATGGTTATCTAAAAATTTTGACTGGAAAGGGCACAAAGCCCTTCAATTTTCAATCAAATTAGCCTTTTTGAAGTTTCTGCAACAACAACTGGTCATCTCAAAATTTCTAAGTTACATTTAGTGAAATTATGAAGTGTGTACATGTGGGGGGGGGGGGGGGTAAGCACCCTCTAATCACTCTGAATCTTAAAAAGGCACTAAAACTTCTGATTACCAATTCAATGAGCCCTCTCTGAAATTTATACAATCACTTTTTCTATATAAACCTTATATGCTCCTGGGCATAAGTTACAACCCTTGCCCTTAGGACTGTTGAGGGGGAGGGTGTCATCCTCAAAGACATAATTTCCAGATCTTTCAACTATGTAGAACAAAATAATTATCTCAAAATTTTGATTGTTACCTATCAAAACAATTGAGTCTGACTTTCAAAAGGGGGGCCTCCCAAGAAAAAAAGAAATCCAACAAAATAACAACATTGATTCAACATGACAACAACCTTTACTGTGAAGGTCTCAAACTCCTATCAACAAAAATGATTGAATTTTGTTTTGTTTTTTTTTGGGGGGGGGGCAGAAAAGTAGACCCTGGATATAAGTATATATATATATATATATATATATATATATATATATATATATATATATATATATATATATATATATATATATATATATATATATATATATATATATATATATATATATATATATATATTGCAAGGTTGATCATATGGACCCAATGGTCCTGTAAGATCAAAAACTAGCTCTTTCAAACAAAAAACAAACATTCTAGTGACCTTTTTAAGTTACAAAAAAGATTGGAGGGCACCATACTGGAAAGGTTTATTAAGGTGAACATAAAACTGCAGTCTGAAAGAAGAGAATTAGGGCAGATTATTATTATACACTAGCTGTTGGGGTGGCGCTTCGCGCCACCCCAACACCTAGTTGGTGGGGCGCTTCGCGCCCCCCCAAGCCCCCCTGCGCGCGTAAGTCGTTACGCGCCATATTAGTTACGCGCCATTGTAGTTGTGTCCCTGTGTCCCACCTGTGAATATAGATAGATTCATATATGTGTTTCAAACTACGTAAAAATTGCGAATATACAAAATTTTTGGCTTTCCCACTACTGGAAGCTTTCCGTTTCCAATTGCCAGCAATTGATCTGAAAATGTTTGACCAGAATCATCGTTTTGCAATCGGACACGCATATTTGTAGTTAATTTTAATATTTTTACGTGTGCCCATAAATTAGAATTTTTCAGGCAAGCATTCATTTCGTCTGCAGGAGTTAAACTACGTAAAAATTGCGAATATACAACATTCTTGGCTTTCCCATTGTCTGTGCATATACAAACGCTCTTTTTACAAACAAACAAACATGCATACACACAACTCGTTTTTATATAGATAGATAGATAGATGGATACAATACAAATTAACTGCATAAAACTTGCGAATATACAACATTCTTCACTGTCCAATTGTCGCTGCATATAAATAGATTGTATCCCAGTCTGTAATTTCTCTTTTTTCTTTTTTCAGTTTTCTTTTTCTTCTTTATTTTTCAGCTTCACTATGAAATACATATTGCCGAACCTTTGTTTTTTTAACTAAAATCTGGTAGTCATTGATGACCTTTTCCAAGTCAAAATCCCAAACCCAATCATCATCGCTATCATTTTCAGTTTTAATATGTTTTGACTCTGCTGTCCAGGTGGATCTTCATCTAACTGCGTGGTTTTGCATTCTTTAGCCTCAAGCCTGTTTCCTTGCTGTTCTTTTGATTCCTCGGCACGCTTTCTTTTCTGACTTTCTCTATCAGCAGCAAGTTTTTTGGCATAGACTCTTTGAGCATCTTCATCAGTCATTGTAAACTTAAACATTAATAGAATTCTACGCGAACATATGTCTTATATAACTTGAATGACGTCACCTTCAAAACAAAAATGATGGCAACTAATTTCATGACGTCAGCCGAAACATGACGTCACCTGATCCATCCACAGATCCACACACAGACAACTTATTTTTATATATATAGATAGATTAGTGTATTAATTAGTGCAAGCTATTCCAAAATTAGTGTATTCTAATACTAATGAGATAAAGAGGGGAAATTGGAGTGACATGCAGTTTGGTCTCCAAACTCAACTGAAACAATTGTTTTTCCAGTCCATTACCTGTTATATTAGTAATCAGATTATATCAGCATTTACCCTTGGTAACATAAGGAATCAATAACATAGGCTACTTAACTTATCAAACAAGCAGCCAAAAGTTAAGCCAATAGAAAAGAGGTTTTCAGCCTAAAAGTACCCACAAAAAAGCAGAAGAGTTATCCATCAATCAGAGACTAAGATCATGTGCAAATACTTTGTTGTTTACTATGCTACAATTTTGCTGAGGGGTGCCACTCATAAAGTGGGGACAGAGTTGACCACCAAGTCTCTAGTCTTGTAGGTCCCCAACAGGGTCAAGGTCCCTTTCCAGAGGTTATTGTCTATAGGTCTGGATCTTATACCCTGTTTTCCAGATTCACAACTTTATTCAATTGAAATATATGAAGTTTCAAAGATTAAGACATTTTCTAAATTTAGAAAAAAGAACCATTGATGTGGCTTAAAATTTTACTCAATAAAATTCTAGTTTACCTTTTTTATATCTTGGAAAGCAGTTAGTGTATGAAAATGCAACTTTCAGGGATGGGTCTACAGACTAAAGTAAATTCCAGGGAAGGTATTTTGATGTACCCACCACTCCTCCTTCTCTCTCTAGAGGGCCCTGACCTTGAAAATTTTGTTATATAAAAGTAAGCCTTGCAAATAGATCTTCAGCTTAAATGAAATACAACAAAACTGTATTCAGCTTCACAACTTTACTCAATCCCAATTTAAGAGGTTTTAAAGAACCACAAATACATTTCCTAAATTTAGAAGTAACCTGCTGATATTGCTTAAAATTCTACTCTAACAACAGGAATTGCATTTACAGAATAAAAATCAGAGAAAAAGAAATTGATAACTAAAAATTAGGGCAAAATGTTATTTTTTTAAAGTTTCAAAATGTCTACCATTGCAAGTTCCATGTTGCCTACCTGTCAAGTAGGCACATTTTAAAGGCTTAGAAATCAGAGGAGGGTGAACATGGAAGCTTGACAATACCTTTTCAGAGTATTTTTGGTAAAATTCTAGTTAATTGACTTCTTGCTATCTCAGAAAGGGTTTAGGTTAGGAAAATGAAACTTTCAGGGATGAATCTATAGACTAAAGTGCATTCTAGGAAGGTATTTTGAAGCAACTACCTCCACTCCTCCCTCTAGAGGGCCCTGGCCTTTGATGACCTTTTAAAATATGTGTGTTGTAAAAGTGAGACTTTGCAAAATAAACCTTCTGCTTAATTGAAGTACAACAAAATTGTTTTCAGCTTCATAACTTTGCTCAATTCCATTTTATAAGATTTTAAAGATATGCAAATACATTTACTAAATTTTCAACTATTCAAAATCCTTCGAAACACTCAATTATGAATGATACACTTACAAAAAAAATGATTAAAGATGGTACTTATGAAAGTAATCCATGGCCATTGCTGCTCCAACAGGTTGTGGTTGTGGTAATTTGGGTTTATGATGAGAATGAAGAAGTAATTGCATGATTTTGTAAAATAAGCAGCTGGATATTTAGCCGAATGCTATAGAAACATGCTGAAGGCAGAATACAAATTGCTATCCTAAAAATTGGAAGAAAGAACCTGATGCTTGCATCCGTATGCTAAGAGATATAAAAATATCAATAAAAACTCCATTTCTCGTAACTTCATAAAAAGGCTTTGATAATTTTTATAAATGTCCTTTGTCAGGCCCGGTGGCCATTTTTATTATTTGTTAATATAAATTTGAACACGTAATATATATCAAATTATTTTAATAAATGAACAACTTATAGGACGCAAAAGTGGTTTTCGCTAAAAGGTGACAAATTCAAGAGTGGTTATCGTGCTTACGTCACAAATTGACATCTGTATTTGAATTTTGGCAGAAATTATCTTGGGAACGAGGGAGTGGATTATTTGCAAGGATTTAAAAATATTGTTTGAGCCCAGGAGAGAAAATTTTTTCCATTTACCAAACCCTGAACAAACAATATATATGTCATGTCCATTATTTTTTTATAGTTCTTTTTATCTTTTCTTATCATTTTCGTTTTTTTTATTTCTTGTCGTTGAAAGACATTTGGATGGCTCCAGCATATTTAATATCACTTGGTATTCCTAAACTAAGCAATTCAAACAATAAAAGGTTGGTTAACCAAAAAAGACTCTGTCCGAACAGAAGTGTCAAGGTAATATGCAAAGAAACTAAAGTATTACTACATTACTAAAAACATTATTAATCTTAAAAGTGAGTCTGCTATTAAGGAAAAGAAGCATTAAAAGTGCTTCGGATATCTGTCACTATCCTCTTTTCCGTATTACCTATTAACCCTTTGAGAATGATTATAATATCTTAAAAAGTACATCCCCCGATCAATTATCGGGGGGAAAAGGGGGATGGGGCTCTTAGATTTCCAATACAACTTTTTCTTCAAATAAAGATTCAGATCTAAGACGCGAGAACCTTCTAAATTTTAATTTTCATTAAGATCTGATTACCCATTTGTAAGTTGAAAATACCTCATTTTTTTCCCTATTAACCGTCCCTCCCCTCCCCCCTCCAGATGGTGGAATCAGAGAAGTGATTATTTTTAATTTAATCTGGTCTGAGCCCTGATACACCTGCCAACTTTTATCGTCCTAGCTTATCTGGAAGGGCCCAAACTAGCAAAACCGGGACCAACAGACAGATCGATGGACAGAATTGGTATTGTCACTTGGTAAATTCCAAGTACCATAAAAACTAATACATATCTATATTTACAAATATTTGAATGGCTGACCTCTAAATTTCCCCCTTCACCGCCTTCCTCGAAATTCTGAAGAATATTTTTTTGTATTTTTTTTTTTAAACATATTTTCTTAAAACAATTTAACAAAAAAAGTAAATTTCCCGCTGAAAGATCTTTGAAAGGTCATTTTGCATATACCCCTACATTCTCAAGAATTTATATTGCTGTCTAAAACAAAACAAAAATGCCAAAAATTCTGTGAAATATTTTGAACCTCCAGAATAATTTGTGGCTAGACTCCCTTGATACAAATGTCTCTTGTGTTTTGCAATCAAAATGAGCGGCAAGTTAGCTAGCAATGGAAGATTTTGATAAAATACACCTCATGTAGTACTTCTGGAATCCTAACCAATTCCTGGAACCCTCTTAATTGAAATAAATTTTCATTATTTTCTCCCCTTCTATCTTCAAATTCATTTAAACCCTCCCACCTTGCCCTTACTGGTTATTTACTATTCAGATAATTCAGCCAACTTGAAAGCTCAATGGCAGGAATATAAGCAGGGGAGACTTACCTCTCCAGAAATCCTGGAATTTTTTAATGGAGGCACTTCTGATTGAAATTACTAAATAAATCTCGAAATGCATCCCTATTTGAAGTAAAATCATGTGAACGTCCCAGGTTAGTGAGATTAACCTTCCTAAATTGAAAACCTATAGAAAAATCTAAAACAAAAATCTTTTCAATAACAAAAATAGGAGTTTTCCCTTCTACCATTTTTTTTTTTGTTTTCAAACTCTCCAGTCGCTAAATAAATCCCGTAAACAAGCCCAAGGAATGCTACCATTTGAAAACGTAACAGAAACAAACGAGCACTATAAGTAATATTCAAAAGGGAGTGACAATGACACCTCATCACGGGAGACAGGGGGAGAAATCTAAAAAATGATTTTAGCTGACTATAGCCTTTTTTTTCCTAGCAATAACGTTTACAGTTTTCTTTAAATATTGTAATATGATTTATATTTGTCTTCGTAAACAGGGGCATTTCTTAGCCTAAAAGAAAAAAAAGTTTCTAATCTGGATCATTTTTACCCACTGGAAAATAGAGTACTGTGTCAATTTTCAGAAAAATACTCTTTTAACAAGACGAATCTGATTCGCCTTGTGTGGGGATTGAATCCAAGGATTGAATATTATCTTTAAAGTTGGCCAAATAAATTTGATCATAAATTTCTGCATTAGAGTAAAATTTCAAGTTTTCCTGCCGATTAGCAACTAATATTCAAACCTTACTTTACGCTAAATAGAGGAATTATATAAAGTAAGGGAATTATATCAAACTCGATTCTTTTTTAAGAAGATTGTAAAACCATGCATTGTAAAACAGAAAATGCTTCTTTTGCACTCACTGGAACTGAGTGCAAACGAACCTTTTGGTTTAAAATTTAAACCAAAAGTTTAAACATTGAAAAATTCGATGTTTACTTTGACAATAAAGCAGCTTGTTTACTAATCGGGCAGCTCAACTTTCAGTCCTAGAGTCGCGCTTCGAGACGCCATCTATTTCTTAAAGATAATACATTAAACAATATATTTCTCCAAACATATTTTCCACAATAATAATTTTTGTCACCCATTTGAAGATACTACTTTAGAGTCATAGAGATGAAAGTACTAAATCGCAGTACACATACCCTTACGCCATTTCCTGAACTGAATATAATATTGCGATGCAATTTCTCCGTTAAACTGTGTATTTCTCAAAATATAAGTTCCGCAATGATAGTTTTTCTTTGGAAGCGATGCACATGAAAACAAACCGGGTTTTCAGGCTTTGAACTCTTCTCCGTAGCGTAAATCCACTCCTCTATGTTATAAACTAAAAACTGAAAGTATCGCTTTGCCAATTGATTGCTCTATAATTATATCTAAAGTATCGGTCTAACTTAAAAAACTCAATTCCTGAGTCAAACTCAAAATGAGCAAAAATTAACGTGAGTAGTGCTGATAACCCCCAGACCTTCTCAAGACCAGAACATAATTTGTACTTTAATGAAAACAAAACACATTTTAAATGTTTCCTCTTTTCTTAGTTTCATAAATATTATCATAACTTTAAGCAATAATTATCACTAAATGTCAATTAAACTGACAATCAACACTCATTTTTTTTTCAGCAAAGCAGAAATTATGTTCTGATATTGAGAAGGCATGGAGTCATAAACCTTACTCACGTTAATTTTTGCTTGTTTTGAGCTTGACTCGGCTATTAATTGTAATTTCTGACCGCTTTGAGTTTCATTTGTATATTGATGTGATTTGTGTTAGTTTTACGCTTGGAGGAATATTTGGCTTTATTTCTGCTCATTCTTGGCTTAACGGGGCTCTACTTTTCTTTAAAAACTTGTTTTGCAGTTTTTCAAATTAATTTCTTTTCATTTTTTATTGACATAGCATTTTTCATGGAAAAAATAATATTTTACATCTTTTCAGTTATTTTCTATGAGAATCAATAGTATGGGTAGCTATTTGTATGGTGAATTCAAAAGTAACTCAAATTATATTTGCATCCTTATGACAATCTGTACACACATAACGTGCTTTGGTTTAGTTCAACACTCCCCTCAACATTCTCTGAAAGACTTATATGAATACCCTTTGTCTTCTTGGACAAAGTTCAAACATGCATACTTTTCTCAATAACATACACTATGTGTAAACAATTATTGATTTACCAAACTTAAAGACCTTGTCCTGAGGACTCGGGGGAGGTTGACATCGCCATAGACATAATTACTGGACCTTTCAACAATGCTGAACAAAATAACTCTCTTAAAATTTCAATCGGATATGGGAAAAAAGGGTTTCAGGGAGGGGGGCTAGTTGCTCTCCATAATGTTTGACTCTCATCAGCGAACTAGAACTATACATTTTAAATAAAATGAGCCTCTTCTAGAGTTCATACGACCACCCTTTCCACACAAACTTAATGTGCCCCTCGTCATAACTTAAATACCTTACCCCCACATTATGGGAGATTCTTCCCATCCAAAAGGTCTTATTATATGATTTTTGGACTCTTTTATAACAAATGGGTATCTAAAATTTTTATCGAAAACATTTGTGAACAATACGATGTAGGGGGGGGGGGGTGGCTGATTTTCAGTCCAATGAGCTCCTTCTGGAGTTTATACGACCACCCTCTCCATAAAACTATATACCCTCAGGGCATTGCTTGCAACCCTTTCGCTGAGGGCTGTAAGGGTTATCCACCCCAAAAACTTAATTTCCAGACCTATCAACTATGCTTAACAAAATGGCTACCGAAAATTTTTGATTAAATGTATTTTGAGAATTGAAGGGCATCGGAAGAGTTCATGTTGCCCTCCAATGAATTGTGACATTTAAAAAATGTAATTTCAATTTCTAATCGAATGAGCCTTTTTTGTAGTTTCTACGAAAACAAATGGCTATTTCAAAATAACTATAATAATAATATCTTATTTCTTTATAACCCACTTACATCAAAAGATAGTGGAGTAAACACAAACGACAATCAACAATAACATTAAATAAAAAAACTAAATGCTATCAGATGCATTTTAGGAAAGTAAGAGGCGTGGGAGGGGGAGAGGGTATTCATCCTCCGATTACTTTGAATCTTAAAAAGGGCTAGGGGGGGGGTTGTTGTCATCCTCAGACATAATTTCCGTACCTATTAACAAGTTGAACAAAATGGCTATCTAAACATTTTGATTGGATGTGTTTGGGGAAATGGCGGACGTTAGAGCGGGGTTAGTTCGCCTCCAATCATTTTCGACAAGTAAAAGGGGCTTTTACTTATCTCCGAGTGATCTGAGGCTGGAGTATCAAACCTCTGATCACTCTAAATCTTATAAAAGGTACTAGAACTTCTGATTACCAGTCCAATAAGCCCCTCCGAAGTTTATGCGACCATCCTCTATAAGAACCTAATATACCCCCCTGGTCGAAACTTACAACCCATACCCTGATGGGCGTGGGGTGATGTCATATTCAACAAACTTATTTCCGGACTTTTGAACTACGCTGAATAAAATAGCTATCTCAAAATTTTGATAGGATGTCCTTGGGGAAATTGGTGGTTGTCAGAGGGGGGTTAGTTGCTGTCCAATCCCTTTCGAATCTTAAAAGGGGACCTATCCCGTTCAATATCCAATGGAATGAGCCTTTTTCGAAGTTTCTACAACTATTGGTGATCTCAAAGTTTTTATCAGATGCATTTCGAGAAAATACAAAGTGTGTTTGTGTGTGTGTGGGGGGGGGGGGGGAGAATATCCATCGGCCAATCACTCTGAATCTAACAAAGGGCTCTAGAAATTCTGATTACCAATCTAATGAACCTCCTTCAAAGTTTATACCGTCACCCTTTCTATATATACCCCCAGGGCATAACTTACAACCCTTTTCCTGAGGGCTGTCATACTAGAAGACATAATTTCCGAATCTTTCAACTACTACGCTAAACAAAATGGCTATGTCAGCATTTGATTGGATGTCTGGGGAAATGGTGGGCGTAGAAAGGGGGTTATTTACTTCCAAGTCACTTAAAAGAGGCACTATCCCCTTCATTTTCCAATCGAATGAGCCTTTTTCCAAGTTTCTACAACAAATGGCCATCTCAAAATATCTATGAGATGCATTTCGGAAAAATACGAGGTGTGGGGGCATCCATCCTCCAATCACTCTGAATCTTATAAAGGGCACTAGAAATTCTAATTACCGATCCAATGAGCCTCCCCCAAAGTTTATACGATCAATCTTTCTATAAAAACCTTATATGCCCCCAAGGGCATAGCTTACAACCCTTGTCTTGACGACTGAGGGGTTGTCATCCTCAAGGACATAATTTCCGGACCTTTAAGCAACATTCACAAAAATGTCTGTCCTATTTTGATAGATGTGTTTGGGGAAATGGTAGGCGTGCAAGGGGGGTTAGTTGCCCTCCAATCACATTTGATAAAAAGGCACTAGTTATTTCAATTTCCAATCGAATGAGCCTTTTCCGAAGTTTCTAAGACATCATATGGCCATCTCAAAATTTCTATCAGATGTGTTTACGAAAAATGCGGGGTGTGAGGTTATCCATCCTCAGAACACTCTGAATCTTATAAAAGGCACTAGAACTTATGATTACTAATCCGATGAGCCCACTCCGAAGCATATACGATCACCCTTTATATAGATATACCTTATATACCCAAGGGCAAAAATTACAGCCCTTGCCCTGAGGACTGTGGGGTGTTGTCATCCGCAACAACATAATTTTGCGGACTTTCAACTACGTTGAACAAAATGGCTCTTTCAAAATTTTGATTGAATGTATGTAGGGAAATGGTGGGCATGAGAGGGGATTTAGTTTCCCTCTTTTCACTTTCAACTATTAAAAAGGGCACTAGCCCTGTCAATCTCCAATCGAATGAGCTCCTGTCGATGTTTCTAACACAACAAATGGCCCCCTATAGTTTCCATCAGTTGCATTTCAGGAAAATACGAGGTGTGTGTGTGTGGGAGGGGGAGGCGGGGGGTTATCCGCTCCCTGATAACTGAATGTTAAAAAGGGCACTATAACTTCTGATTAGCAATCCAAATATCCCCCTCCGAAGTTTATATGATCAGCCTTTCTACATAAACCTTATATGCCCCCGGGCAAAACTTACAATCCTCGCCTTGAGAGCTGTAGGGGTTTTTTATCCTCAAAAACATAATTTCTGGTCCTTTCAACTACGTTAAACAAAATGGCTAACTCAAAATTTGTATTATTACATTGGGGGAAAAGGTGGGCGTGGAAGGGGTATTAGTTGCCCTCGAATCACTTTTGACTATTAAGAGGGGGACTATCCCTTACAATTCCCAATCGAATGAGCTCTTTTCGAAGTTTCTACGACAACTCCTTCGATAGAAAGTGACCCATTCTAAAACAAAAAAATAAATAAAATAAAATAATAACAATAATACTACTATGTGCCCACATCGCTCTTTACTTAAGCAGCGCATGATTTTATAATTGTTACACAGCTAATATAGCAGTATAAATTACAAAGTGCAAGATGTAGTGCTTCTTTTTTAAAAAAAAAAAACAAAAAAAAAACAAAAAAACAATTCCATGACTAAGATTTTGAGCAAGATCGCCTCTCTAACTGACTCAATCTTTTTAATCAGGGTTCCTTAAATAATTGCTGACTCTAGGAACAGAAAGTAGTAAGTATATGATAAAATGTAAGAAAACGTTTAACTTAAAAAAGCGTTTCAATTTTTATTAAGTTAAAAGGAAAATAACATATCTCAGGTTTTCTTTTTAATTTTCTTGACTCCGGAATCGGTTCTTTGGCTGAGGAGCAGAGGCCATGGAAGAAGCAGAAGAGCTTGGATGAGCAGTAAATTCGTTTAGCGAGGGGTTAGCAAAAAAGATAATAATTTCAAAATGTTTAAGGGCTCTAATTCTTTTAAAATATTAAAAGGAGAGACAAAAAAAGCAAAACGAGTTTTACAGATGCTTAAATGAACTTAAAGTTGAGAACCCTTGATTTTTCTTTTAACTTTAGAATTAAAATAAGACAGGTCTGTTGCAACGCCTTTTTCTGTGAAGAATTGAAGCTATCACACAAAAAGACGGCAACAGCATACAGACTTCTATTTATTATTAGTATATAGCGAAATTTACTGCTCAGCTCCTCACTTAATCACTCAATTATCAACCTAGAAAAGAAAGAAGATGTTAATTGATGGGAGATAAGACCTGTAAAGAAATGATGAAAAAAAACAAAAACGAAAGAAACAAGAGCTAAGAGCTCACATGGCACTTATGGCGAGGTCGGAAGAGCCAAGAGCTCATATGTTATGAGCTCAAGCAAAATTCTAAGAATCAATAGATTGCTTTAAAAGGAAAATCAGAGGCTTAATGCCAGTCGGGATTTAAAATAAGAGCGCTGAGTCCTTCTAAATATAAAAATTCATTAAGATCCGATCACCCACTTACAATTTAAAAATACCTCAATTTTTCTAATTTTTCCTCTCCCTTCAGCCCCCAAGATGTTCGAATCTGGGAAAACGACTTTATCAAGCTCCCTGACACGCCTACCGATTTTCATCGTCATAGCACGTCCAGAAGCACCAAACTAACCAAAGCAGTGAACCCCACCATCTAACTCCCCCAAAGAGAGCAGATCCAGTCCGGTTACGTCTGTCATGTATCTACGACATTTAAAAGCATATTCCAAGTTTTCTGGTTTCCCCTTCTAGCTCCCCCCAATATCAACAGATCTGGTCGGTATTTGAAATAAGAGCTCTGAGACATGAGTTCCTTCTAAATATCAAATTTCATTAAGATCTGGTCAACCGTTCTTAAGTTAAAAATACCTCAATTTTTCTAACTTTTCAAAATTAACAACCCCCAGCTCCCCCAAAGAGAAAAGATCCGCACCAATTATGTCAATCTCATATCTATAACTTGTGCTTATTCTTCCCATCAAGTTTCATTCCGATATCTCCACTCTTAGCGTTTTCCAATATTTCCAGTTTCCAAGATTTCTGTTTCCCCCCTCCAACCCTCTATGTCCCCGGATCCTATTCGAATTGAAAATGAAGCATCTGAGACATAACATTCTTCTATATCAAGTTTCATTGAGATCCGATTACCCATTCGTAAGATACCTCGATTTCACGTTTTCCAAGAATTCCAGCTTCCTCCTCCAACTCCCTTCAATGTCATCGGATCTGGTCGGGATTTAAAATGGGAGTTTTAAAGCACAAAAGCCGTCTAGATATCAAATTTCATTAAGATCTGATCAACCGTTCGTAAGTTAAAAATTCCTCATTTTTTCTAATTCTCCCGAATTACTCCCCCCCCCTCCCAACTCCACCAAAGAGAGCGGATCCGGTCCAGTCATGTCAGTCACCTATCTTGGACTTGTGCTTATTCTTTCCACCAAGTTTCATCCTGATCTCTCCGCTTTAAGTATTTTCCAAGATCCCCCCTCCCTAATGACACTGGACCCGTTCGGGATAAAAAAATAAAAGATCTGAGTTTCAAGGTCCTTCTAAATATGAAATTTCATTAAGATACGATCACTCTTTCGCAAGTTAACAATACTTCATTTTTTCTATATTGTTTTTTTTTAGAATTAACCTCCCCCCCACTCCCCCAATTAGAGCAGATCCGTTCCGGTTATGTCAATCCCGTATCTAGGACTTCTGCTTATTTTTCCCACCAAATTTCATCCCGATCCCTCCACTCTAAGCATTTTCCAAGAGTTTAGGTTCCGCCCCCTCCAAACATCCCCATCACCGGATAAGGTTGAAATTTGATATAAGAGCTCCGAGACATGATATCCTTCCAAACATCAAATTTCATTAAGATCCGATCACTCCTTCGTAAGTTAAAAATACCTCATTTTTCTAATTTTTCAGAATTAGCGCTCTCCCCCCCACTCCCGCAAAGAGAGCGGATCCGTCCTGGTTATGTCCATCATGTATCTAGGACTTGTGCTTATTTTTCCCACCAAGTTTCATCCCGATCCCTCCACTCTAAGTGTTTTCAAAGATTTTAGCATCCCCCCCTCAATTCCCCCCAATGTCACCGGATCCAGTCGGAATTTAAAATAAGAACTCTGAGACACGATATCCTTCCAAACTTCAAATTTCATTAAGATCCGATCACTCCTTCGTAAGTTAAAAATACCTCATTTTTCTAATTTGTTCAGAATTCCTTGACTAGGCTGCCCACTTAATTAGACAATCTGTCTTGGCTTTTTTCTACAATTGGCCATGACTTTGACTTTTCCCACAACTATTCCCTTTTTTTAAATTCAAAAACCAACTCCCCCAAAGAGAGCGGTTCCGTTCCGGTTATGTCAATCACGTATCTAAGACCTGTGCTTACTTTTCCCACCAAGTTTCATCCCGATCCCTCCACTCTAAGCATTTTCCAAGATTTTAGGTTTCCCCCTCAATTCTCCCCAATGTCACCGGATCCAGTCGGGATTTAAAATAAGATGGTTAATACCAAGTGCCATAAAAACGAAGAACAGCTCTAAAACTTAAAAACTGACCCAGATATAAGAATATGCTGAGCCGGGATAGAATTACAGGAAATGAAAAAGCGTGTGACACATTGGACGTGAAAGAAGAATTAATGACAGTCACAAAATTATTTAAAAATTATAAGGCCCCAGGTGATGGTAGCGTTGTGAAAGAGTTTCTTACATATGGCGGCGATGAGGTTAGAAATAAGTTACAAAAGATTATGAATATAGTTTTGAAAAGGAGGGGGAGTACTAGTGATTTTAGAAAACCTGAATCAAACCCCTATAAAACAAAGATGATAAGAGTTTGGTAATTATAGATGTAGTAGTCTGGTTTCTGAATGTAACAAATTACACAGTCTGATGATATTTCTTATACTTAGAAATACTGCATGAAAAAATTCAAGAGCTTATCATGTATGAGTTACTTGTTGTTCCTAGAGCCAGAAACTATGTGAAGAGATCAAACAGTTCGTGGTAACGAACTGTAGAAAGGAGGGACCCGGCTCAATAGTAACCAAAACTCTAAAAAATTGAATTTTGATACCAATAGTTACATAAAAAGAATCGCATTTTGATGCTGATTTTAAATATATAAGTTTCATCAAGTTCAGTCTTACCCATCAAAAGTTACGAACCTGAGAGAATGTGCCTTATTTTAGAAAATAGGGAGAAATTAATTAGAAAAAAAAAACAAGTTTTTTAAATGAAAGTAAGGAGCAACATTAAAACTTAAAACGAACAGAAATTACTCCGTATATGAAAGGGGCTTTTCTTCCTCAACGCCCCGCTCTTTACGCTAAAGTTTGACTCTTTCTCTTACCTCTACTTTTTAAAACAGTAAGAAACTTTAGCGTAAAGAGCGAGGCGTTGAGGAAGAAAAGCTTCTTTCATTTACGGAGTAATTTCTGTTCGTTTTAAGTTTTAATGTTGCTCCTTACTTTCATTTAAAAAAACTTGTTTTTTTCTATTTAATTTCTGGAAGTTTTTCAATTAATGCATATTTTAATCTTGGCTCTCGGCACATAAATAATTAAAACAAAATTTGCATATTGATTAATTGCAATTATCGGGAGACTTTAAGAAAAAAGGAGTGAAGGAGGAGGCCCAGTTCCCCTCCAATTTTTTTATTACTTAAAAAGGCAAGTAGAACTTTTAATTTTTTACAAACGTTTTCATTGGTAAAAATTATACGTAACTTACAAATTAACTTACGTGACGAACTTCTATATTCGTATGCTTTATTGCGTATATGAGGGGGTTCAACCCTCGTCGATACCTCGCTCTTTACACTAAAGCTTAAATGTCCCAATTCCTTAAGAATGACCTCTGAATCAACAAGGCCGTAGAATAAATAGTAGAAATTACTAAAAATACTTTAGCGTAAAGAGTGAGTTATAACGAGGAGGTAAACCCCTCATATGCGTAATAATTTTTGATCGTTTCAAGTTTTAATGTTTCAAGTTTTAATGCTTCAAGTTATAACTATGTCTTTGGGGATGACTTACTCCCCCACAGTCCCCATGGGAGGGGCTGCAAGTTACAAACTTTGACTAGTGATTACATATAGTAATGGTTATTTGGAAGAGTACCGACGTTTTCAGAAGAATTTTTTGATTGGGGGGGGGGGGTTGAAAAGAGGGGGATATGTTGGGGGAACTTTCCTTGGAGGAATTTATCATGGGGGAAGAAAATTTCGATGAAGGGAGAGCAGGATATTCTAGCAATATTTAAAAAAAAGCAATGAAAAAATAAATAAGAAAATGTTTTTTCAGCTGAAAGTATGGAGCAGAATTAAAACTTAAAACGAACAGAAATTATTACGCATTTGATGGGCTCACCTCCTCTTAATGCATCACTCTTTACGCTCTTTTACGCTCTTCCAAAGAATCTTTAATGATTTTGCCCAGTCTGTGCCAGCCAATCTTTTTATAATGTTTGTATCTTGCAAGCATGTCTTTTAATTTCCCTTGTATTTGGTTCTTAAGTTAACATAGGGTGTAGGGTGATTTCATGAAGCTTTTGTTGGATTTGATTTTCCAGAGTTTTCCCGTCAATTTTTATTGTGTTAATTAAAGAAAGAAGCTTTTTCCACAAAATAAAGTTTCAAAGTTTCAAAATGTCAATATTTTCCCTTGAGAGTTGTTTTTACCTTTCAGTAACCAAATAGAAAAAAAAGTCTTTTTAAATAGAAGTAAACATCAGCATTAATACCAACATAAATTATTGCGAAAATGAGGTGTGCCCCTAATGTATGTTTTTTTTAGCACTTTTAAAAAGCTTCTTATTCTTATATTAAAAAGAACCTGAACCTGAACTAAATAACCCTTGTGTTTCAGGAGTTATTCTTAAACAATTGGGACAAAGTCAAATTTTAGCGTTTAGAGCAAGGCATTGAGGAGAAGATATCACACCTCATATACGGTATGATTTCTTTTCGCATTAAGTTTCAATATTCGACTTCTATACATAAAAGTATATCGCCTGCCTTATTTTCATAGTTCGTTATACTCGTGATTTTGGGCTTTATTGCATATTTTATCATTGCCTCAGTCAGTTCACACAAGTATATTATTTTCGCTATGTAAAATTTTGCCTGCTTTTCATACTTGTTTATTAACTTCGAATAACTAATGCAATACTTTTATTTACAAAGCTGAGAAGGTAACAGAGACAGGCTATGAACTTCAATCATGGTGTAATGATTATATTATGCAACAGTAAATTATTTTGTGTATTAAAACTGATACTAGGCTAGTACTACTATTTGATGTTTAAAATGCTATGCAGTGCAAAAGTTTCAAAGAATTATCCTTCTTTTATAGATCTGAAATATGTGCTTGGTAATTCTTACAAAGCTAGATTTCCAGGCCAAAGGCATGGTTCTGAGTGTTTCAATAACTGTTGAGACTGCTCCAGCACTAGGCTGATGATAGCAAAGACATATTTTTGGACATCTGAGATAGCCTAGGACAACAAATAGCAAAATCATTGGTAGCCTTGAGTTTTTTAAGGCTTATTTATGGGCCTTAAATAAACACTATTGCCTAATTAGAAGAACAGCACATTCAGTTTTATCTTCAATTGGTTCATAATGGGCAATAGACTTGGCTAGTAGGCTTAGTGGTTGCTCCAATAGCAATTATACCGTGCTCCTTTCCCTTTAATAGCTAATTCTATAATCTATTCATAGGCTAACCTTTCTTTGGCATCATGAGTCAATTGTGAGTTGAAAATAAGCAAAGAATGAGGGTTTTCCCTCAAAACTAGCAAACCTAATCTATATTTGACCCATTTAGTGAAGCTAGTAACTATGCAATAGCGTAAAAAAACTAGGCTACTGCACTTTTAAGCAGAAAAACTAGGCTAGCCTACCCAACTGTTCAAAGTAAAAAGTGGTAAATTTTTCATTATTCATATTATTGACTTAGAATAATGGGCCCCTTGATGCCTTTTATTAAGCTCTTTATGAATATAATAATTGCTTCTATCACAAATTCAAATTTAAGCCCTTTTTGAGATCTTGAAAATAACCAAAATATTTCTGATTATTAGGTATGAAAAAGGCTTTAAACATTGGTTTCAACCTTAAAACAAAGAACCTAACCTTTAAAACAAGCAAAATTTGCAATAAAACCAATTATTATACTTATAAATAGCTTAAAAAAGGCATCAATTGTTATGTTCACTTTATTTGTAAGTCAACAATATGAACAAAGAAAAATTTACCAAAAAAGTAAGAAAAACGTGTTTATTTCTCCCAAAACATTTAGTCCTATGCTACCCTATATGCCAAAGTTGACTCATGGAACATGTTTGTTTTTACTTCTGGGGGCTATCTCTCTTCAACAATCATTTTAATGCTAAGCAAAGCTAATTTGAATAAAAGAGCCTCAAAATCATCCAATATTGATATGTAGCCTATGCTATATAAGGATTTTATTGTTTTTGATTTTACTAGATCTAAAAAGCCAGATCTTTGGTAAAATTAAATTAAAAAAAACTAGTTTTTCTATCTGAAAGTAAGGAGCAACATTGAAACTTAAAACAAACACAAATTACGCTCTCTATGAACAGGGTTGTCCCCTCCTCAACGCCTCGCTCTTTACGCTAAAGTTTTTTATTGTTTTAAAGAGTAGAATTGTGGCAGAGTCAAACTTAAGCGTGAAGAGCAAGTGATTGCAGAGAGGACAACCCATTTCATATACGGAGTAATTTCTGTTTGTTAAATACCCACCTGAATCCCTTTGGTATGCAACATACAAAACAACTGAAATTTATCCTTTAAAACGATGATAGTAACTAGTAACAGAATAAATTTCATCAACATTCACAGCCTACATGACTATAATTGTCCCTGTATCGGACAAGGACTTTATTATGTTCTGTGTTTGCGAAACAGCACAGAAATAATACCACCGGATGGCCTACCTTTTCCACTTTGACTGGTTATCGCTGAAACCCCAAATGCTTTCAACCATCCGTCCAGTGAAAGAATGTCCAGACTTTCATTGGAGAGAAAGTGTTCTTGTATAAACAACACGTCACATGACTCCATTAAGCGACACAGAATAAGCCTTTTGTTAACAACACCATCGTTTATGTTCAAAGTAGTTGTCCTTGAAGTTCGACTGTTCATTTCTTAAGCAGTAGTTTCTGTGCTTCTGGACATTTATACGAATAACAGGGGTGGTTGGAGGAGCCACAGAGAGGGCATTTCATGACAAGTTGACACAGGTTTTCTTTGGAGTTCTGGTGGTCACTAGCGCATTTAGAGCATCTTGGGGAAGCTTTACAGTTATTTGCAGTATGACCGTATCACTGGCATTTGTAGCAGTGAGTAGGTAAAAACTTGTACTCAGTTATGGGTAGACGCCCGTAACCAATAACAAGGGGATTCTCAGTAGCACACTTTAGGTGGTCACGTGACTCAAACTTTAATCAAAAAGACCTCGTACTTCCTAACTGAACAACTTCTATACAGTTAGTAGCAAGATCGCATAGGTCACTTTTAATGTTCCGTCAAGCACTCGGCGTACTATACCAAAAAGGCAGGACTCTTCACCTTAGTATTAATGGATTGGTCTGCTTTGCTTAATGCATCTGCCAGAGTATTGGCAGCACCCTTGTCCGACAGAACTACTTGCCATACATCCCTCCTAGGCCTCAAAACAACTATGCTTGAACTGACATCCCAGAAAACAGAACAGAATTCGTCCATGGAATTTTCAAACTCGAGACTTTTGAATTTAAAGAACATGTGTTCAGACTTAGGATCAAATTTGGACGATTTAATTGTGGCTGCTGATATTTTAGATGAAAGCTAAATAAAAATGACAAAGGGGCCATTTCTCAGCCGAGCCCTCGAAGGAGATCCTAATATGTTATTATTCCTTACAGTTTTAGTTTTCCCTCCAAATTTCCACCTTTCAACAGAGTTGCCGCCTCTCCATGCCCTTCCGAAAGCTATAACCCTATGTAAATCAAGTCAGTTCCCCATGCCCTACTGCCCTAATCAGTGCTATTTTTTTAATTTGGCACTAAATATTATATTATTTTTATGTTTATCTCTTGAGAAACCTATTTTGAAGCAAGATTAAAATCTAAAAATTACCCTAAGCTACGTGGCAGCTAAATATTTTGAACTTTAATGTTTATTTCAGACGTCAAGACTTTTCACTGAAAACCTTATTTTAATGCGTTGACTCCATAATACACCCCCCCAAAAAAAATAAAAAATTAAAAGCTCTCCCAGAGAAAGCGGATCCGTTCCGGTTATGTCAATCACGCATTTAAGATTTATGCTTTTTTCCCACCAAGTTTCATCACAATCCCCCCGCTATAAGCGTTTTCCAAGATTACAGGTTTCCCCTCCTACTCCCCCCCCCATGTCATCAGATCCAGTCGGTATTCAAAATAAGAGCTCTGAGACACGATATCCTTCTAAATATCAAATTTCATTCAGACCCGATCAGCCGTTCGTAAGTTAAAAATGCTTAATTTTTTCTATTTTTTCCGAATTAACCATCCCCCCATTCCCAACCCCCAGATGGTCGAATCGGGGAAACGACTATTTCTAATTTAATCTGGTCTGGTCCCTGATACGCATGCCAAATTTCATCGTCTTAGCTTATCCGGCAGTGCCCAAACTACCAAAATCGGGACAGGCCGACAGAAATTGCGATCGCTATGTCCCTTGGTAAATACCAAGTGCCATAAAAAAGAATGGAGCCGGATGTTTAGTTACAGTTCGTAAATCAGAGCTCAAAATACCATTTTGACAAACATGTTTCGTCAAAGAGGAATCAAGCTAAGCTTGTAAAGAAATAAACAATAAAAGAACAATCAAATTTATGCCACATAAAAAAAGGCTACCTTGACTTGGAGGCATCCTTGCTGTGATCTCTTTTATGATGCGTAAGAGGAGAGCGACTGGACGACTGATTATCTCTGATTGACCAATCTTTGGCAGATTTAGACAGGTCATCGACAGGTTCAGAACCAAGCAGTTTTGTATCGCTTTTAGCATCAAATTCAACAAAGCTAAAAAAAAAGAAAAGCATCGTATGGTTTCGTTTTAGAATTAAGGTGTAATTTGCTTATGAGAGCCTGCAAATCTCAGATTAAGACTCACTATATAATGCTGAAAACTCTCCCTCCTAAAACATATCCCCCCACCCTCCGAGAAATCAAATGTAAAGTAAAAGGAAATAGACGGGAGTAGCAATTAGCTTTCTGACCAAAAAACGTTGAAATCTATTCTAACAATTTTTTATATTACATGTTTTCAAAGGCGGACTAACCAGTTCCCTAGCATTCTCCATTCCAGGAATGGCACCCAAAATTGGCGCTTTCTGACCTATATACGTTGAAATCTGTTCTATCAAAATTCTATATAACACTTTTCCAAAGAAGGCCTAACCAGTTTCCTAGCCCATATCCGTTCCAGAATTGGCACCCGAAATCGGCAATTTCAATGCCCATGTATAGAAAGAAAATAAACAGCAGTGACAATTAGCTTTATGACCTATATACGTTGAAATCTATTCAAACAGTTTTCTACATAACATCTTTCCGAAGAGGGACATCCAAGGACATTCACCAACAGGCAGTTCTTTAATATAATTTCTAGCTACAGGTGCAACCCAGATTACAAAAAAGAAAAGTCTAAGGTTTTTTCTTAGTTGGAATAGTAAGAGACAAACCCTAGCATGGCACTGTACCCCAGACAAGTAAACTTTTCAACATTTAGAGTTTTGATTTAAGGGGAATACTACCGATCCTTTAGGAACCTCGTTTTAAGATGAGTGGAGGGAAAGGCAGGGAAGGGGAGAAAGAGTAGAGATAGAAAGAGAGATCAAGGAACAGAGATAAGGAAGAGATATTGAAGGAAATTGAAGGAGTAGAGACAAATCGTAAGAGTGAAGGAGAGAATAAATTTAGTATTTTTCAGCAGGATAGCAAGCACTTGAATACAAAGAGAAACGTAAAAAATACATACCTTCCACTCGCACTATCATAGCGTCTATCACTTCGATCATACTTCATGGTCCTTTGCATTGAGATGCTTCTTCAACGTTTGAGCTCTACTCTAACCATTCTGCCCTTCAGACTTTTTCTGTTTAAAGTACGGACTGAGTTCACTGCATCCCGGTGATCATCAAAGTCCTAAAATGTAGAGATGAGCAGATGAAAATATATCCTTGGGAAACACAGATTCAATTCAACCTCAAATTCAACCACTCAAATTCAACCTAAGTCTTTATCAGACGAGTTAACATATGGGAAGGGGTAGGGTGGGTGGAAACTGTAAGAGCACATTCTTTTAAATTCAAACAAAGGGGGCGGCAATGAAGAATCGCCAGTAGCATCATTTTTTTTCTCACTAAACCATGCTTTTTAATGAAGTACAAGTCCCGTGGGCACCAGAATAAACATTTTTGCATTTCATCCCCAGATTCACCTTTAGTCTATTCATGCCTGAAAACTTTTTTCTTCTTAGATTTGTCTTTTGGTAGTTTTGAGAGTACGAAGCTTTTAGGGAAGTTTTGAATTTTCATCGGCATTACCATTTTGAACGACAATAAAATAAGAAAAACTAGTGAATTTTCTGACAACATTTCTTGTCGTTAAAAACTCGAAAATTAACTATCTATTAATTTCTAGATAACTACACCTTCAAATATAAACTAGGCCTTTTTAAGGCCTACAAGAAACAGCCGAGGAGGCTGCTCAAAGAGTTAATGACAAAAGACTTGCGTCTCAAAGAGAAATTACCAAAAGAAAGCGTGCCGTGAAAGCTGCTCAAAGAGTTTAATTCAAAGAGAAATTTTAGTATAAATCCTACTATGGCAGAAGAAACAGCCGAGGAAGTTACTCAAAGAGTTAATGCCAAAAGGTTTGCGGCTAATAGAGAAAGTAAGAAAAGAAAGCGTGCCGAGGAATCACAAAAACAGCGTGATAACACGCTTGCGTCTCAAAGAGAAATTAACAAAAAGAAGAAAAAATCGTGCCGAGGAATCACAAGAACGTCGTGAAAACAGGCTTGAGGCTCAAAGAAATTACCGAAAAAATTATGCCGAGGAATTACAAGAACAACTTGAAAACAGGCTTGCGGCTCAAAGAGATAATGCCAAAAGAAAGCGTGCCAAGGAATCACAAGAACAACGTGAAAACAGGCTTGCGGTTCAAAGAGACAATAACAAAAGAAAGCATGCCGAGGAATCACAAGAGCAATGTCAAAATTATCACCTGGCATCCAGGTACAGCCCAGTCGTATGATTATAGCTTGAGTAGATGTGTTCAAATCGGGACTATGTCTAAAATTTGTCCCTATTGCAAGGCCTTGAAATTTAAAGGAAAGACAATGGGAATGTGTTGCGCCTCAGGAAAAGTTAAACTTTCTAAACTGGAATTCTAAACTGGAACTCCATTAAAGACTTTATGACGTTAAAGACTGTGACACCGGGACACAAATGACGACGCCGGAAGGGCAAAGGGGGGATATATAAATGACGACGGAGACACAGGGAATATTCGATTAGCAATCACCATCAACAAAGCTCAAGGGCAATCATTAGAAAAATGCAGTATAGATCTGAATACGGATTGTTTTCCCATGGACAATTATATGTTGCATGTTCGGGCGCTTCGCCCCCCCCCCCCGCGCGCGTAAGTCGTTACACGCCATATTAGTTACGCGTCATTGTAGTTGTGTCCCTGTGTCCCACCTGTGAATATATATATATATATATATATATATATATATATATATATATATATATATATATATATATATATATATATATATATATATATATTCACCGGTGGGATACAGGGACACAACTACAATGGTGCGTAACTAATATGGCGCGTAACAACTTCAGCGCGCGCGGGGGCTTGGGGGGGGGGCGAAGCGCCCTCACCAACTATATATATATATATATATATATATATATATATATATATATATATATATTGTAATTTTTCTTGTTACCTGGAATATGCTCTTTTGATATGTATATTCACACGTGGGACACAGTGACAAAACTACAATGGCGCGTAACGACTTACGCACGCGGGGAGAGGCTTGTGTGGCGCGAAGTGCCCCCACCAACAGCTAGTATTCAATATCAATGCTTATCAATGGAATATTAATGGTACTTTCAAAGAGAAAGTACCACCAATCCTACAATGGCACCAAAAAGAGCACACCAGGAGGAAACACCAGAGCAACGCAAAACCAGGCTTGCGGTTAAAAGAGAAAGAGGCAGATTAGGAATGTCAAATTTAATTCACCGAAGAGGTGTCGAGGAATCACGTGGAAAAGACAAAGATAGGAGAAAGAAGGGAAAAGGAAAAGATATTGAAGCCGAATTTAAAGAATCCCTTCAAGATGTTGATGTTTCTGAGGGTCTCCATTGAACTGCGAAGCAAGATATCAAACGCATAGATTTTTCTGTGCAAGAGGATACATTCGGTGCTAAAGATTATAGAAATGAGATGACACTTAAGCCAGATCATGAATTTCGTCCTTTGTGGGTGTTGCCGAATGGTCACATTTTTCTCGAGTCTTTCTCTCCAGTGCAAAAACATGCTCATGACTTTTTGGTTGTCATTGCTGAACCTGTTTCGCGATCCAAGTATATAAAAAGAGTACAGGTTGACTGCATATTCGCTGTACGCAGCCATGAACGTAAGACTAGAGACCAAAGACATTATTGAAAAGACTGAGTAAGACAACAGTGCCTAAAGGAATTGAAAAATTTATTATCCTCTGTATATTCTCCCATGGCAAGGTCAAATTAGTGCTTAAACAAAATCATTATTTTGTGGAGTCTCAGTATGTTGATGTCATTTAGAAGCTGTTGAAAGACCGCAAAATACAAAAACCTCGTGCAACTCGAGTCTCAGCAGATGAGGTTTAATAGAAGTAGTCAGGGAAGGGTAGCAGCCGTGACTTTGGATCAAAGGCTGTCACGGCTGGAACAAACAATGATGCCGTCATTTACAGCACTGGAACTAGATCAGACGCCCCTCCATTAGTCAGTACTGCAGATATTCCTGAATATATTTCGAATCTTTACGACAAATTGATAAAGATGATGATGACAATGAATATTTATCCGAAGAAATTATATCATTCAAAATAGATCAAATCATTCAGAATCCTTGCCGAAAAGGTGCATCACGTTAGAGTATCCTCTCTTGGCAGAGTACGACTTCAAAAAAGATACTCGGAATCTGGATATTCCCATTGATTTAAAACCAAATACAGTCCTCTGTCCATATCATGAAAAGGCTTTGAGGAAAATGTTCGGAAAGGGACAATAACAAGCATCATCGAATTGGAAACTACCCCACATCATGCAAATTGACTAAAGGACTTTTATAGTTTAACAACTGCTGTTGCACCCTAAAAAGACAGTTTAATGACATACTTCTTAACACATTACTCACAATAGGCCTAGTATCACCTCTGACAAGCAACTTAGATCTCTAACAGGGAAATCTCTAGAAACTAATCTCTTAGATACTTACAAGCAGATTATCAAGATTCTGGATAAAACCCTTCAAGAAGATTTCATTTTTATGGATCTAGCAAAACCATTTGATAAGGTCACACACAAAAAGCTTTGCTCCAAGTTAACAGCAGTAGAAATAAATTTACATCTTTGTTGGTAGAACGCAAGTGATACAACTGTTCATAACAGTACGCAAACTTTATTTTAATAATTTATGTGCGGAGAGCGAAAATCAAACATGCATTAATTCAAAAACGTTCAGAAATAAAACATTTTTTTTTTTTTTACTGAAAGTAAGGAGCGACATTAAAACTTAAAACGAACAGAAATTACTCCGTATATGAAATGGGTTTTCCCCTCCGCAATCCCTCGCTCTTTACGCTAAAGTTTGACTCTTTGACACAATTCTAATTTTTAAAACAATTTAAAACTTTAGCGTAAAGAGCGAGGCGTTGCAGAGGGGAAGACCCATTTTATATACAGAGTAATTTCTGTTCGTTTTAAGTTTTAATATCGCTCCTTACTTTCAGTAAAAAAAAAAAAAAAGTTTTTTTTTTATTCAAAGAAGAGAGACAAGGATATGGGTTTCTGATTTAATACTTATTTAATGCTTGATAAACATATTTCCAAGGTTTTTGCCTTTTGTACCAGTTTTTGAATTTTGTATCTAAACAGATGTTTTAAAAAGCTTTATACTTGAAATTTATTTACAATCTATAAAACCCCTGTTAAATTTGATTTAGATACACAATTCTTCAATTCAGTTTCCATTTAACATTACACATGAACCTGAAGTTGAAAAAAGTACAGAGATAACCAAAAATATATTTCCACATCTTTCTAATCTTCCATGCTCCGAAGAGGTTTCTAGACAAAAACCTTTTCATTCAGCTATGAAGGCGCTGAACAAATCTAATTACTGCTTCTTGAATTAACAAGGGTATCTAAAACATTCAGCTAGAACCTTTTTCAAATTTTAGCTATTTTCCCAAAGCATCAAAACAAAATTAATTCTATTTAACCAAAAGAGAATTATTCATTAGCTTATAGAGATTATGCAAGATAAGATTGGGACAGGTCACCAATAATTTCCAATGACTAAGAATAATATATGTGTGAAAAAGATGGAAGTCATGCCACTGGGCTGTAAACATTGTGATATCCTATTTTTTATTTATCTGTGTATAGTGGAGCCAAGCAGATCCTGCATTGGACCTTACTTTGTCCAAATTCTGAATTAAAAAACTTAGAATGAGAGAAACATGGTCAAATGTCAAATAGTTTGTTTTTTCAATAAATAAGGATAATAATTTTAATTACAGTCTTACAGGCCATCTTTGCTTTCTATATTTTATTAGACAACATGGCACTTGGACTTATAGTTGCAAATCACCATTGTAAACAAGAGCATGCACTCTTATGCTCCCAAACAACTTCAAACTCCTGCTATATGAGGAACACCTAAAGAAGCTGAATCTGCCAACTTTGAACTACAGAAAAATGTGGAGATATGATAATGATGAAGAAACTTTTCGATGCGGAATTGGGAAATACCCTTGACAGTCAAACAAGCTGCAACAAGTTTCTCACAAACACTATGAACAAAACAACTTCTTTGTTGCCTGAGGCATCCCCTTGTGGATTTCTTAAAGCAAAGCAACCGTCCAGGCAAAATCCATCAAAGTGTAAAAAAGTCAGTGGATGACAGCTGGAGGGACATGGAGAAAAAATTCAGCAGAAAAACCCCAGAGTCCACAAAAAAGTAGCATCTCCAATTGCCTTCAAATGGCTCATGAAAATTCATAGACAACTTGAATTACCCTTATTTCATGACTATCTACCTTAGTTCTTCCCCAGGATAGATGATATCATGGAGCTCTAGAAAGTGTAACTTCCCCGATTGTTGCGACCAACACTGACAAAAATCTAAGCTATGCATTAATATGGATCTTACAAAAATTATTTAAGGTTAAAAACTTCAAATTCTTAGTTAATATGCTGAAAAAATGTAAATAATAATATCTTTTGCTTATTGCGAGCTTTTAAATGGCTGAATTTGTATTTGTCAGTCATTTCTAGATGAAAGGGACAACAAATAATTAATTATGTTGTATTATTAATAATGTATGTTGTATAGTTAATTATGGGTTACGAGTCTTTTAAAATATCGGAATACAAAAAATTGCCCAGACGGTGTCTTAGATGCCAAAGTATCCATCATTCGTTAGCTCACTGCCCTTGTGCCCCGAATGAGATGAAGTGCTCTAAATGTTCTGGATGCCATTCCAATACTAAAGACAATCCTTGCTTAGAGGCTCCGAAATGTGCCAACTGCGGCGAAGCTCATGTTTCCTATAGTATGAATTGCCCAGTGATAAAACGCGCTCTGAACTCTGCTCCAAAATGAACCAAGCCACTATTTTAAGTTTTGCTTCTCTTAACATTAACGGCACAAAAGACAAAGACTTGTTAATTAATGAATTATTAGTCCATGACATAGTGTTCTTGCAAGAACATCTTTTGACCAAATCAAACGTTTCTAGCCTGAAGCGATCTTCTGTCCACCATTTCTTTTCGCAAGAGGCCAAGCAAACTAGAGGCCGCCCTTCCGGTGGCCTAGCAATTTTTTTCCGTTCCCCATCAAAGCCCTCTGTGATTCATTGTGATGATAACATCTTAGCGATTCAATGTGACAGTACCGCCATTATAAACGTTTACTTACCTTGCGATCGACGTTCTATAGCATCGTTCACATCTTTCGCTAAATGTTGCTCCAGTTTAAAGTCTCTACTCGAAAGTCTACGTTTGAAAGACCTAAATTGGGTTTTAGCTGGTGACCTTAACTGTGACATTCTTGGTACCTCCGATAGATCAATCCTCTTGCTAGAATCACTTCCTAGCATATATCACGTCGCAGTTAAGAGCCTCCCATTCACGTATATTCATAACAGAGGCTGTTCAAAATCGAACCTGGATCACGTGATCTCTTCCAGTTCCAGCTTAATATCATCGATTGTCAGGGTGGACGAAGAGAAGATTGACGACGATCACCTTATTCTTAGCTGTAATTTGTCCTGTGAGCTATTTGGCAAAATACTTTCGGCTCAGCCGAAGTGGCATATGAAGTTGAATTGGGATCGTGCTAATGTCCCACTATACCTTGCTACGCTAACTGCTTTACTCTCGACCATAAAAGTGCCATATCACCTGCTGCAAACGTCAGCTCCTCGCCTTCAAGTACAGTTGACCTAAATTTCTATTATTGTCAAATCGTCCATTGCCCTAAATCAGCTTCCAAAGCTGCAGTGCCTGTGGATAAAGTTAGGATTGGTACAAGAAAGCCTAATTGGAACGTTGATCCTGAAGTAAAACGTGCTAAGCAAAAAGCCAAATTTTGGCTACGTATGTGGATATCATGTGACCGACCATCTTCCGGAGCTGTTTTCTCTGTGAAACAAAAGTGTAAACTTGAATATAAGGCCAGTTTGAAGAGGGCACGCTTGAATGCATGGCCAGGCCCCACCGATAAGGCCTCCTGGAATAAGGTTATTAATAGTGAGAAATGTTCCCCATCTACCCTATCTTGTCTCCAGCTAGCTAATTTTGTTGATCATTATAAGCGTGTGTTCAGTGTATTTAATAGTTTTCTTCAGTCTTTTTATTATAAGTTGCTTAAACCGCTTTTACCATACCGTCTCCTGCAGGCTCATGTCCAGCCTGTAGCAATATCTGAAATTCGCCGGGCTTTAAGAAAAATTAAGCGTTCAAATAGCCTTGATGGTGACGGCCTTTCTTACCGATTTTTTGCTTATGATTGTCCTGCTCTACTTAACCATTTACAAATATTTTTCCAGTCTTTCTTAGCACAGTCGCTTGTTCCTGATAGTTTTCTTTGTGGCCGTGTAACGTCTATTCAAAAGCGAGGCAAGGACCCCACGTCATGTATGAATTATCGTCCCATTACAGTATCGTGTTTCTTAAGTAAGTTGCTTGAACATTTGTTACTACCAGAAATTGAGTCGAATTGTGATTTTACGCCTTTTCAATTTGGTTTTCGGAAAAGTTTAGGTTGCTCCCATGCACATCATGTTTTAAGCCGACTCATGAAAGATACCGTAAAAGCTAAAATGTCTTTATACTGTCTTACTGTTGATATTTCTGGAGCTTTCGACAATATTGTGCACTCTCAGGCTCTATTTTCCCTTGCGTCTTCAGGTGTTAATCCTTCCGTACTAAGTTTATTGTCTTCTTGGTATTCAAAGTCTAAAATTCAAGTTACCTGGAATGGCCAAATATCTGACCCAGTAAAAATTAATAAGGGAGTTCAGCAAGGTGCCGTATTGTCTCCTAATATATTTAAATGCGTGCTTGCATCGTGCCTGCGTCCCCTTAGAAGTTCTGTTTTTTACGGTAATACTGGTTTGTCTTCTATTGCATATGCAGATGACGTTCTTCTTGTTGCCCGGACTCGCCGTGGATTGCTTTCTAATTTTACTATATTAACCAATGAACTATCTAAGATTGGACTGTCAGTTAATGCGTCTAAATGGGAGTTTATTTGTTTTAATAGCCCTTATGCGGTCGCTCCATTCGTTGCTGGGACTGCAGTTCTATCCTGTTCTTCTTTAGTTAGTTGGCTTGGTCTGTGTTTCGGCCCAACACTTTCCGCTACCTGTTCATCCCTAGTGAATCAAGCCGTGAAAAACCTACGCGTCGCTTACGGAAAAATATCCCCAAACAAAAGCCGTTACAACCGCAACGGTTTGTGCATGATTTATAACGCTTATTGCGCCCCTGTGCTTTTGTTTTTATCAGGCATGGCTCATCTGTTTCGTAAGAAAGATCGACATACTCTACGTACGGCTTATTTCAGATATTGCAAATTCCTCCTCCGGCTTCCAAGATGGCACCAAAACAAAAAAATAATTGCTCGATTTGGTTTAGTAGATGTGCCTTCTCGGATTCGGTCTTCCAGTGATGATTTATGTAAAAAGACTGTCAACTTTATTCACGTTTATGACCCTCTGCAGCCTTTTTTCCATATTGATACTGGTTGATTAATCCATATTGTCTTTTGTTAGTTAGAATTTTGTATTTCTTCGCTCTTTATCGTATTTGTTTTTGTTTATTTATTTATAATACTCCGTACTTTGTGTTTTTTATACTTTACGGGTAATAAAGTTCATTCATTCATTCATTCATTATGATCAGTTTCTAGGATGCCCCCGAAACAAACCCCGGCAGTTTTTCAAAACAGAACAAGCGATTCTAGCAACCAAGAACAAAGACATCCAAGAAATCAACAATATTATTCTGATCAAGATTCGAGACCAGGCAGTCATTTACAAGTCAGTCGACACAGTTCTGGAATCAAATGACACGGTTAACTATCCAACAGAACTTTTAAATTCGCTGGATCTCCCAGGGATTCCACCGAACGTACAACAACTAAAAACAAGCGTACTAATAATCTTGTTGCGAAATATTAACCCACCAAAGCTTTGCAACGGCACGCGACTTGCTATAAAAAAAGCAATGGAAAACGAGGCAACAATCTTGACAGGGCCTTTCGAGGGCCAGGCTGTTCTCATTCCTCGCATTCCCATGATTCCAAAGGATCTGCCTTTTCAATTTAAAAGATTGTAGTTCCTAATTCGATTAGCATTTGCAATTACCATCAACAAAGCTCAAGGCCAATCATTAGAAACATGCATTTTAGATCTGAATACGGATTGCTTTTCCCATGGACAATTATATGTTAAATTTCCAAGATTTCAAGGCCAATCATTAGAAACATGCGGTTCAGATCTGAATACAGATTGCTTTTCCCATGGACAATTATATGTTAAATGTTCAAGATTCGGTAAACCTGACAATCTATTTATAGGCACAGACAATGAGACAGCAAAGAATGTTATGTACCCGCAAGTTTTACGCAGTTAAAAATTAGCACCTTGCATATCCCTTTTTTTTAACCGTAATATATACAATGATCTAATGGTTAAATACCATATTTATATATATGAAGAGAGGGATTACAAAATGCGCCTTACATAGCAGATAACTACTCGGATGAAATTTTACTGTACGATGAATAACACAATCATCTCACGCTGCAAATTCGAAAATAAATACTTAGCGTTCACTACTCTCACAATACGTTCAAAAAGTGCCTGACACCCTGTGGCAAGGGGTATTAAGGGTAGCTTCATAAGCTTTGTGCAATGAAGCGATTTACTACTTAAAGACGAGTAACTGGCACTGACACCTCAAGTGTTGCTGGGGCGCGCAGCAACGCGTAGCAGGGTTTCAGCTAGTTGTAAATAATTATGATTGGTAGGAAATGTTTATTATCCTGTTATACTTAGAAAAAGTGCACCCAAGAATAATTTATATATTCTGTAAATTTCTATATTTTTATATTTTTTATAATTTCTATAACATCTTCTGATTCATAGTAAATTTATACAAGATATCATAATGATCAGAATAGAAATGCTGGTATAAACAGTCTTTCCGAACCAGAAGATTTTATGATATATTTATCTACGATAATTGTTGTTTTCTTTATAACAATAATTTTACAAGTTAAAAAACATTTTTTGTTAAATTGTATTTTTATCACTCACGACCCCATAATTTTGCTACACGACCCCAAATGGGGTCACGACCCATAGTTTAAGAAGCCCTGTTCTAGATGATTGGGAGAGGGCTTATTCAAACGGAAACCAAAACTTCTTGTAATCTTTTTAAGGGACCAAAAAGATTGCAGGGTATCTAGCCCTCTTTTTTCCCAAAGATATTCTTTCAAAAATTTGACATAGCCATTTGATTCACCATAACGAAAAGGTCTTCCCAGAGAAAATTCTGCCCATTGAAGATCTCCACCCCCCCCCCAAGAAAACTTCTACCAAAAAAATTCTGTATTTTTCCCAATAACAAACACTATATGTGAAAAATGATCACCCGTTCGTAAGTTAAAAATACCTATTTTTTCTAATTTTTCAAAACTACCCCCCCAACTACCCCAAAAAGAGCGGATCCGTTCTGGTTATGTCAATCATGTATCTAGGACTCGTGTTTTTTTTCCACCAAGTTTCATCCCAATCCCTCCACCCTAAGTGTTTCCAAGATTTTATGTTTCCCCTTCCCCTCCAACTCCCCGCAATGTCATCAGATCCGGTCGGGATTCAAAATAAAAGCTCTGAGACATAATATCATTCCAAACATCAAATTTCATTAAGATCCAATCACCCACTCATAAGTTAAAAATGCTTCATTTTTTCTATTTTTTGCAAATTAACTGGCCCCCCACTCCCCCCCCTAGATGGTCAAATCGGGAAAACGACTATTTCTAATTTAATCTGGTCCGGTCCCTGATACGCTTGCCAAATTTCATCATCCTAGCTTACCTGTAAGTACCTAAAGTAGCAAAACCAGGACCAACAGACAGACAGAATTGGCGATTGCTATGTCACTTGCTTAATACCAAGTGCCATAAAAATTGTTCCAAGTTTCTCCAATATACAAATAGCAACCCATGCTATGGATTCTTATATCCATAGCATAGGTGCGTGTATCTCCAAATTTCTACAAGATGCATTTTGGGAAAATACAAAGTATTGGGGGAGGGGTACCCACTTTTTAATTTTTGAATCTTAAAAAGGGTACTGAAACTTCTGATTACCAATCCAGTAAGCTTCTCCAAAGTTTATATGACCACCCATTCTATAAAAACGTTATATACCCCAAGGGTATAACTATCAACCCTTGCATAGAGGACAGGGGGGGAGGGGTCATAATCAAAGACATGGTATCCAGACCTTTTAGCTATGCTGAACAAAATGGCTATCTAAAAATTTTGACTGGAAAGGGCACTAAGCCCTTCAATTTTCAATCAAATTAGCCTTTTTGAAGTTTCTGCAACAACAACTGGTCATTTCAAAATTTCTAAGTTACATTTAGTGAAAATATGAAGTGTGTACATGTGGGGGGGGTATGCACCCTCCAATCACTCTGAATCTTAAAAAAGGCACAAAAACTTCTGATTACCAATTCAATGAGCCCTCTCTGAAATTTATACAATCACTTTTTCTATATAAACCTTATATGCTCCTGGGCATAAGTTACAAACCTTGCCCTTAGAACTGTTGAGGGGGAGGGTGTCATCCTCAAAGACATAATTTCCAGATCTTTCAACTATGTAGAACAAAATAATTATCTCAAAATTTTGATTGTTACCCATCAAAACAGTTGAGTCTGACTTTCAAAAGGGGGGCCTCCCAAGAAAAAAAGAAATCCAACAAAATAACACCATTGATTCAACATGACAACAACCTTTACTGTGAAGGTTTCAAACTCCTATCAACAAAAATGATTGAATTTTGTTATATATATTTTTTTTGGGGGGGGGGGGGGGGACAGAAAAGTAGACCCTGGATATAAGTATATATATATATATATATATATATATATATATATATATATATATATATATATATTGCAAGGTTGATCATATGGACCCAATGGTCCTATAAGATCAAAAATTTGCTTTTTCAAACAAAAAACAAACATTCTAGTAACCTTTTTAAGTTACAAAAAAGATTGGAGGGCACCATACTGGAAAGGTTTATTAAGGTGAACATAAAACTGCAGTCTGAAATAAGAGAATTAGGGCAGGTTATTATTATACATAGATTAGTGTGTTAATTAGTGCAAGCTATTCCAAAATTAGTGTATTCTAATACTAATGAGATAAAGAGGGGAAATTGGAGTGACATGCCGTTTGGTCTCCAAACTCAACTGAAACCATTGTTTTTCCAGTCCATTACCTGTTCTATTAGTAATCAGATTATATCAGCATTTTCCCTTGTTAACATAAGGAATCAATAACATAGGCTACTTAACTTATCAAACAAGCAGCCAAAAGTTAAGCCAATAGAAAAGAGGTTTTCAGCCTAAAAGTACCCACAAAAAAGCAGAAGAGTTATCCATCAATCAGAGACTAAGATCATGTGCAAATACTTTGTTGTTTACTATGCTACAATTTTGCTGAGGGGTGCCACTCATAAAGTGGGGACAGAGTTGACCACCAAGTCCCTAGTCTTGTAGGTGCCCAACAGGGTCAAGGTCCCTTTCCAGAGGTTATTGTCTATAGGTCTGGATCTTATACCCTGTTTTCCAGATTCACAACTTTATTCAATTGAAATATATGAAGTTTCAAAGATTAAGACATTTTCTAAATTTAGAAAAAAGAACCATTGATGTGGCTTAAAATTTTACTCACTAAAATTCTAGTTTAGCTTTTTTCTATCTTGGAAAGCAGTTAGTGTATGAAAATGCAACTTTCAGGGATTGGTCTACAGACTAAAGTAAATTCCAGGGAAGGTATTTTGATGTACCCACCACTCCTCCTTCTCTCCCTAGAGGGCCCTGACCTTTAAAATTTTGTTATATAAAAGTAAAGCCTTGCAAATAGATCTTCAGCTTAAATGAAATACAACAAAACTGTATTCAGCTTCACAACTTTACTCAATCCCAATTTAAGAGGTTTTTAAGAACCATAAATACATTTCCTAAATTTAGAAGTAACCTGCTGATATGGCTTAAAATTCTACTCTAACAACAGGAATTGCATTTACAGAATAAAAATCAGAGAAAAAGAAATTGATAACTAAAAATTAGGGCAAAATGTTATTTTTTTAAAGTTTCAAAATGTCTACCATTGCATGCTCCATGTTGCCTACCTGTCAAGTAGGCACATTTTAAAGGCTTAGAAATCAGAGGAGGGTGAAAATGGAAGATTGACAATACCTTTTCAGAGTATTTTTGGTAAAATTCTAGTTAATTGACTTCTTGCTATCTCAGAAAGGGTTTAGGTTAGGAAAAGGAAACTTTCAGGGATGAATCTATAGACTAAAGTGCACTCTAGGAAGGTATTTTGAAGCAACTACCTCCACTCCTCCCTCCAGAGGGCCCTGGCCTTTGATGACCTTTTAAATATGTGTGTTATAAAAGTGAGACCTTGCAAAATAAATCTTCTGCTTAATTGAAGTACAACAAAATTGTTTTCAGCTTCATAACTTTGCTCAATTCCATTTTATACGGTTTTAAAGATATGCAAATACATTTACTAAATTTTGAAAAAAAAACATTGTTATGGCTCAAAATTCTACTTGAATAACAGGAATTGCATTTTCAGAACTAAAGACAGAGAAAAAGCAACTAGTAACTGAAAATTAAGGTAAAATGTTGTTTTGTCAAAATTTCAATAGGTTATAGACCTGTCCTATAGGCAAATTTCAGGGCCCTCTAGAAGCAGAAGGAGTGAAGGTGGGTACTTTAAAATACCTTCTTGGGACATACTTCAGCATGTAGACCCATCCCCAAAGTTTCATTTTCCTAACCTGAACCCTTTCCGACATAGCAAGAAGTCAATTAACTAGAATTTACCTATTTTTTCACCTTGAATTAACTACTGAAAGTTTTATTTTCCTAACATAGCCCCTTTCCAAGATACCAACAGTAGCTTCAATAGGATTTTACCATTTTGCTTTTTATAAAAGAAATTACATTACAAACTGCAATCGTCTGGAAAACCACAATTATAAAACTTCAATTATGCAGACAACAGGAAATTAAAAACTGAAGTTTCTGCTATAATTTGCTTTAGTCCTTATTCTAATCTAGGTAGGCTATAGACCTATCAAGTAGGCTATATTATTTTATTTGTGGTGTTTTGTTCTGAGCATGTTTTCATCAGATCAACGAAAAAGTAAAAAAACAAAAACAGTGCAACAACACACGAAGGTTTAGAGTAGCACAGCATATAGCATAGCGTACGTCCAAAGGGATACATGCTAGAGCAAAGATATATCATATTATAAAACTTCAACTGCAATCGTCTGGAAAACCACAATTATAAAACTTCAACTATTCAAAATCCTTCGAAACACTCAATTATGAATGATACACTTACAAAAAAAATGATTAAAGAGGATACCTATGAAAGTAATCCATGGCCATTGCTGCTCCAACAGGTTATGCAGTGTTTCCACTTCGGATGCTTCGAAAATCGGTATGGCGTGCCTAAAATTCGGTAGAAGATCGTTAGATGGCGTCACGCTATCGGTAGAAAAATCGGTAGGGAATTTCTAGACATGCCCAAACCCTTTAAGTGCATGTTAAGTTCACAAAAATGCTCAATTCTCTGCTGAAGTCTTAGATCAATTCAGAATTAGACCACTCTACAACATTCTATTGACTTACGATTGATCATACGACGATTTAAAGCAATGTTTTCTTTAAATCTGCAAAAGAGTAATGGGGCGTTGTTTGATATTGTTGTAATAACGACGGTTACGAAATGTTGCAGTCGTTGCAAATGCAGCGTTTTCTGTGGTTCTTGCAAATCGCTAGTATACTAATATGGTATACTATTGAGCTAGCGGCGATTCTAAAATGTTGCAAACGTGGCATTTGCAGTAGTTGCTGCAAATCTGCAGTGCCTGTGAATCCGAATTCTCACATAAGGGAAGAACGATTTTCATGTATTAATTAAATTGGCATTTGGTTTTTATGCCTACGTGGGAAAAAGATATGTTTAGACACGAATATATTGCCTGGCACGCGTGTAAACACAGATGCTTAGCTAGACACGCATGAGAATGAGGCTTAAAAAAATGCATTTTCAATATCCTTAGTTATTATTAATGGAATTCTATTCTACTTAATCAGGTACTTTTCATCATAGTAAAGCATTTAAAATTGGACTTCAAACAACAAATGAGATACTGGATTCAAATGATTAAAGCAGCTGATACACAACTGCAAACGAAGGAGTCAAGCCTATGATGGCATTGGTAGAATACGTTGATTGAATTCTAATCTACTTAATTAGGTACTTTTCATCACAATAAATCAATAAAGCGGCAGTTTCAAACATCTAATGCAACTTAAAACAGAAACTTTTGCTCTTCTACTGTGGACATACATCACTAATATTCTGAAGCCTTAGTCTAGAATCGTATCAATACATGTTTTTATTGAATTCTAATCTATTTAATTAGGTACTTTTCATCATAATAAATCAATAAAGCACACTTTAGAACAGTGGATGTTTCAAATATCTAATGCAACACAGAACAGACACTTTTGCCATTATAGACTAACTTTGATCACTCATATACACTCTTCAACTGTCGCAGATGCTCCTACTTCCTTTAGCCGTTTCTCTAGTTCATGATCAACTATCAGCGATGAAGAATGCATATTCATCTTCTTCGTCCCGCATTTAGTACGGGAGATGGCAGATAAGTTCAGCGCTTTGAACATTTTGAAATATTGCCTTTATAACGTTGAGCGTTACCAACGGCCAATGTGATTGATAAGCGACAAAAAAGCCGAAAAAGTCTTTTTTCTACCTAAAAAGTGTGACAATATCGACTTTTGTCGCACTTAAGTGCGACAGAAACTGAATGCCTGTTCACTGACTTCTGTGACAGGAGCTTTTGGAACCAGTGACTAAAATCAATCCGTTAAATATTAGACATCATATATTACACAATATATTAAGATGATAAGAAAATTCTCTAGTTTAAGCAAAACGGAGGAAAATTTATCTTTTCTTCTTCTCTTATAAAGTCTTTAATTTCTGGCTTCAAAACAGTTTTTTGTTTTGTCGCACAAAAGTGCGACAGAAACTGTAAGCCTATTCACTGATTTTTGTAACAGGAGCTTTTGGAACCCAGTGACTAAAATCAATCCGTTAAATATTAGACATCATATATTACACCATATGTGAAGATGATAAGAAAATTCTCTAGGTTAAGCAAAACGAAAGAAAATTTGTTTTTTCTTTTTCTTTTATAAGGTCTTTAATTCCTGGCTTTGTTTTTTCTTTTTCTCTTATAAGGTCTTTAATTCCTGGCTTCAACACAGCTTTTTGTTTTGACCATAGGCAGTGCAATAGGTGTGTCTAAGCCAATAGGCTATTGTAGTTGCCGCTATAGCAGTTGGGCTATAGCATAATTTAATCTTGGTGAAAATTTACCCCAGACAGTGGCCATAAGCATTTCCAAGTAGAATGCAGGATCTTAAAAACTCTTTATTTTCATTACACTACTAATATCTAAAAGCATGATGAAACATCCATTTCTTTAGAATCATGGGGGTTCTCAAAACAATCGAAAATGTTCCTTTAGTAAACTAAAATAAATGTTTTATAAATCTGATGAGCAGTGGCACCTCAAACCCTTCAGAAATAAAGAGCCAGGGGCCCCCGATATTAACCTGAAAAGAATGTTATACTTTAGCTATTAGTTTTAGGAGTGGTAAGAGTCTAGTTATATTTCCTTTATTAACCCTGAAGAGAATGGTGTATTTTTAGGAAAGGCTAATATCATTAAACTCCCCTCTCTTAGAGTTGGTAAATTACACCCTCTATAGCAAACTAAAAAGGATATTTATTAGTTTTTGGCTCTAATAAATATCTAGGTAAGTAAATGGGCTATATTAGTTTACCCTTATTAAGAATTGAGGTTTTCTAGAAAGGGGTGTGGTTTATCAAATAAACTTTGGATGAAGTATATTTAATTGGAAAACATAGGTCTTAGTGTTCTTTTTAAAAGTTAAAAATTATGTACGGGCGACTAGCCCCATAAAGAGCGAAGCTTTGATGAGGAGAGAGCCCCATTCATAAAAAAGATAACTTCTGTTTATTTTAACTTTTAATATCATTTTTACTTTCAGTTTAAAAAAAAATATTTAAATTCTGATAAGTTTGTAAATAATACAAAACTACATATAACTGTTAATAAACTGTTTTATAAGTGTTTGATAAAAATATTAATTACTTTATATTAAAATTCTATGTCATAGTCATAGCTTTTCACTATACTTCTGACTAAAATTCCAGGAGCAGTCGCGTTTGAGCCGGTGATCTCTCGATCTGCAGTACATTTCAATAACAAAAACTACGGTTAAACAACATGGGTGAATTTCAAAAATTATAGCTCTTTCTGGTATATGAAGGATATTGCCCTCTGCTCAGAACCTTGTTCTTCACACTAAAGTTCTTATTACCCTAAAAAATCTTCTTATTGTTCTAGTTAAACTACTCTTATGTTTCAAAAGTCGTTATTAAAGAATCAAAACGAAATTCAGATATTTGCGAAGTGTCGAAGAGGGGACAACTCCCTTCACATACGCGATAATTTTGTTTGTTATAATACTTCAAGTTTTTCCTTACTTTCAGTTGAAAATACTTGTTTTTCAAATATAATTTTTGATGCTTTTAAAATAATACGAAGACATCCGGGTCCACCTTCTGGGAAAAATTCCCTTCTCCGGAAAGAACCTCTAGACAATTCAATCTCGGTGAGAATTTACCCCTGATAGTTTCCATAAACATCTCCATGTAGAATGCAGGATCTTAGAAACACCTTATTCAACACACTACTGAGGGCTAAAAGTAATAAAACTATCGTAATATCATATAATAAAACTATCGTAAAGGCTCATATAGTAAACTAAAAGGAATGTGTTATTAATCTGAGGAGCAGTGGCACCTCAAACACTTCAGAACTAACGGGCCAGCGGGCCCCCCGTTATTAGCCTGACAATAATATTTTACTTTAGCTATTTCTTTTAGGAGCTGCAAGAGCCTGGTTATTTTCCGTTTATTAACACTGAGGAGAGTGGTATATTTTTAAGATACGGCAATATCATTAAACACCCCTCTCTCAAAGGTGGCGAATAAGAAACCCTGTAGTAAACTAAAAAGGATATATTTTAGTTTTTTTTACCAAATACATATCAAAGAATTCACACTTATATTAAGATCAACATCTTGTGTGGTATTCTCCTCATGCTGGAGGGCCAAAGGAGGCGCATCATGCCCTTACATTGGGGGCCTAGAAGATCCGGCAGCTTCACTGTAATATGGCTTAGGGGACGTAGAAGTGTCTGCACATTTAACTTGCTTGAGTGCCGCATGTCTTGAAAGGCCAGCATGCGCAATGACCGAAGGTCTTGAGGGGGCCACGGAGGGACCTCCAATTTTGCAATGTATAGGGACCGTCTCCAGACTTTGCAGAGTGGCTGTTGTTTCATCGCATGTCCTAGTCTTTTTTAGAGGAGGGGGATTTGGTCAGGGTTTTCCTTAGAAACAAATTAAATGTTAGTTTTCCATCTGGAGGAAAATTATATTGTTTTTTCAACATCTAACCACTAAAATCCAACTCATTGTACCCCATCCCTTCTATATCGATGCTAGAAAACCATATTTTTCACGCTCTTGTGACGATAAAAGAAACTTTTTAAAAGAAAAGTAAAGAATTCAATCTACCTAAGTGTTTTTAATTCCTTAATTAAATTTTCTGCTCTTATTCATGCTATAATATAGTTACGAATGCTTTCAACAACCTTGTTTAAATGTAAAATTTAAACGCACCCCCTCCCCCATTCTTTATCATTGTCGGAAACCCTCCCCCTATCCAACTTAAATTGTCATGCAAGTAGTTTTCACGAGAATAAGAGAAAAGCTTTAAAAACATGCCATTATTTACCGGTCTGAAAATGTTATTGCTCTCAATTCCAGGACAATAATTTAAAATTCAGGCCACAATTGATTATACATTGATTTACAGTTATTTCCTTAAAGAGTGATAAAATAAGCCTGGTAATTTGTGCTGGCTTTTTAAATAATACTAACATATCCGGCTCCACCTCCAGGGAAAAATTCCCTTCCAAAGAAAGAACCACTAGACAATTCAATCTCGGTGAAAATTTACCCCAGACAGTTACCATAAACATCCCCACACGGAAAATTGAGTCAGCGAAGAGAAAGAAAGGCAAATTAAAATGAATTATATAGGAATTTTAGTATAATCCCCCTGTGTAAAATTTCCCCTGACAAGTTCAGCCCCCATAAACTTCCTTCCCAATAGAAAATGTTCCAGCAGAGAGTTCACCACCCCTCCCCCACCCAAAAACGTATGTAAACTTCCCAAAAACAAAGACTATACGTAAACAATGGGAAAACCTTATAACTTAAGTACCCTTCTCCTAAGGGCTGTGGTTATCATGTTATATCCAAAGGTATGGTTTTTGGATCTTTCAACTGTGCTGAAAAAAATGACTATCTCAAAATCCGACGATTTTGGGGAAGAAAAAAACATGGGAGGGGCCTATCCACTCTCCAATCTTTTCGGTCAGTTAAAAATGGCACTGGAACTTTTAATTTTCGCTCGAATGATCCCTTTCCAAGCATTAAAGCACTATTGGCTCAATAAGATCACCAATGAAGAAATAAAAGCTGGAAAAAAGTACCTCAGCAGTAGGGTTCTCTGATGCACTGAATCTGGTGGTGTGGTTTTCAATAAGTTTCTTTTACTTTTATGGACATTTTTCCTCCATTTTTAAAAATCAGGCAAATTTTCTCAGGTTCGTAGCATTTGATAGTTAGCACTAAGATTAATGAATCTTATATATTTAGAATCAGTAAAATAAGTTGATTCTTTTCAAATATTTCTCGATACCAAAATAACGATTTTTAAGTGATGCACTCAATTTCATTACATCTAATTTATTGTGAAAACTGCATACTTACCAGAAATATCACCCTTTTAGTGTAGGCTAGCCTGATAAAAAAAAAACACCGTTCCCCTCAATCCTGGTTAATGTGCAGTGCTTAAAGTTAACAGTAAGCTAACAACCAAGGCTAACCTAACTAACACGTAACATTAGTGCTTACCTTATAACCTACTATGATTTTGATGTTGTGGCTTAAAGAATCTTCGCTAAATTTTCTTATTCCTCTTCTTTTGTTGGTTTGTACTTCTTTCTAGCCCTTTCGTGCGGCCCTTTCTGGCTTTACACGGAAAAGTGCGATTTTCTGTGTTGTATGTACTTCAGTACGACAGCGACCGAAAAATTGTGAAAAAAGTAAAAAAGTGCAACAGTTTGCAACGACTGGAGACAAGTACTAAGCCACGGTAGGCAGAGTAGGGGGAGTATGCCATTATGGATCGTTATCACCTGAAAATGCCGTAATGAAGACAAGGCTAATACAACGTCAGTTTCATGATTTTTTAACATGTCAAGCTAGAAGCTTACCTTTACCTGGCGAAACTACCTTCTCATAATGATAAGGGTTCGAAAATCACATTTGAGTTCGAAAGAATATTGGAAGTACTTCACACGCTTAAGTTTATTTTTATGTAGATGTAGCCATCGTCATATACGTGCGTAGATCACGTTAGAATAAATACGGACAATGGTGTTTCGTTTGACATTTTCATACGAATTGGTCCGAGTTAGAAATGAATGCCATTCATAAGAGTTGAATTTCTTGTGAACGAAAAGTCATTTTGAATATGCCTTATTTGCTGTTTGAGCCTTCAAAACAATAATAGAGACTGGGCTTGCCAACACAACTCAAGGGCGACTTTATCTTGATTTGAAGACACGACTAAAGACATGAAATAAAATAAGTGGCCTTACCATGAAAAAAAAAGAAGAAAAAATGAAACTGAAACCTGTCTTCAAAATTGAAGACACGACTAAAGAAGCCATAATGGAAGTGGCCCTACCGTGAGAAAAAAAGAAGAAAAGAAACCAAACCGCGTCTATAAAAATTAAGGCACGACTGAAGTAGCCAGGAAATAAGTGACCTTACCATGAGAAAAAAAAAGAAAAGAAACTGAACCGCGTCATCAAAAAAGAAGCGAGACTAAAGTAGCCATAAAATAAGTGGCCCTACCGTGAGAAAAAAAGAAGAAAAGAAACCAGACCGCGGCTTCAAAAATTAAGGCAAGACTAAAGTGGCTATAAAATAAGTAACCCTGCCATAAACAAAAAATAAAAATTGAACCACGCGTCAAAAATTAAGACACGATTAAAGTAGCAACAAAACAAGTGGCCCTAGCGCGAGAAACAGAAACTTTGACATGTCCTTCTTTTGTTTTTCCCTAATATTTATCCATGTACCAAACATTAATTTTGTTGGCGCCCCTCCCGCACCTAAAAAAGCCCAGCGTCATTTGCGTTCTATTAAAAACTAAATATATTGTTAAAGTTAAAGCAACCTATCGCCTGAAAAAATAAATAAAAAAAGAATGAAGAGATAACGTAGACTAAGTGAGCATAGAACAAGGAGCTGTCCTCGGAGTCTGTGGAGCTAACACAGATGTTGTGAGTCTGGGGAGAATACGGTGAGAGAAAATCCCTCAAAAATCTGAAATTCAGATATCAAGTGAGAAGGAAAACAACTGGTTAAGTTCAAGTACTTAAGTGGTACTCTCATAAGAAATAAACAAAGGAAATTGAACCTACAAATCATTCCTGTGGATTTGTCTAATATTTATCTACGAATCAGCTTTAGATAGATTTGTGTTTTAGTTTTGATTTTGTTAGGAAGCACACACTCAGCAAGTAATTCCTTTATAAGAGACAAAACCCCTTATTTAAGCTCTTAATGTTGTTAGTTTTTTGTACCATGTAGCGGTGAAATAAGTCTCGTTTCAGTATTGATTAGACATTTCGCCCACTTTCTCATGAAATTGTGTATGGGAGTTCAAAGGTCTGCCCTTCAGACCAAATCGTCTACCTTGGCATTCCCATTGAAAATGCCATTTCTCACACTTGTCATCTACTAACAGAAAGCATCAAACACCGCTTATCATCGTCATATCCTGCCCTAGTCTCTGTTAAGCTTCGTCTCAATCGCCGTTATCTTGCAACGTTGTGCAACACTGTTGGATTTTACTCTTCTGGGAAATTGTTACAAATACTGATAAATTGAATATCCACTCCACTATCTCCTTTTTCTAAGAATACCCACTGAGATATTCAATCTGGACAGGCAATTTAAAGCTCATCAATAGTCTTCACATAGCAGATCCTACCATAGCCGTTGCTAAACTTCTGAAGAAACGCAACCAAAAGATTTCAAAACATGCTTGGAGCCGGCTTCTTTAACTCTAGTTACATTTTCACAGTTATATAGCGATATTTTTCTTTTTTTGTGGTGCTCTGTCGTTTTCTTTTCGCAAGAAGACGGGTTTTCAGTAAATAACCTTCATAATAAAAGACACTGTGTGCATTTTTGTTGCCAATAAGACATCCTAGCGGTGTTCTAAAACCGATTGAAGGTATTAAGCTAAAATTTATCTAAATCAGTAGAATATAAGTTTAGCCAGGTTGTCAAACAACTTAAAAAGAATTTTTGGGGAATGGAGGTAAGTTTTATTCTTTTGGTCAACTAGAGGAGGTGTAAAACTTAATTCAACAATACTATATGCGTCAAGATTTTCAAAAAGGTGTATGCTTTTAAAAATTGTTGAAATATTCTCTTCAACGCAAAAATAGCAAGCAACACTATGGATTCTTGCAGAAAAGGCCTAAAAGATATAAAATACCATTTCTTTCTTCATGAACAACCAATAACACTTCAAACAGAGGTAAATCATTTTATTAGACAGTGAAAAACAATGACTCAATATTCTTGATATTCCGATCATACATACAGTGACCGTCGTCAGCAGAAATCCAGAATTTTTTGTCATTGTTTTTTCACTATCTAATAAAAGCACTTATCCCTATTCGAACTTCTATTAGTGGGTCATGGAAAGGCAGTGTGATCGTTGAAAATACACACCTCATTTTCCCAAGAAAAATACTGTCAATAAAAAAGAATAGAAATTGATTAAAAAAAAACTTTCCCCACAAAATATGTTTTTTAAACTTCATTAAACCAAAAATGAGCAGAAATAAAATCAAATTATGCACCAAGCGTAAAATTACCACAAATCACTATTAATAAATCAATGAAACCAAAAAAGAACAGAAAATACAAAAAATAACCCAAGTCAAACTCAAAACAAGCAGAAATTAACTTGAGTAGGCCTACAAACCAAAACATATTTTTTTTACTTTGCAAACGACAAAATACACATGAATGTGCATTGTCAGTTTAATTTAGGTATGGTGAAATTTATTCTTTTAAGTCTTATTAATTTTTGATCTATTAAAATTAAAAAAGTGAAAACATTTAAAATGTATTTTTTTTTCAGTAAAGTGCAAATTATGGTTAAAAGTCTAGTTTAGTCACTTCTTGCTATCTCGGAAAGGGGTTAGGTCAGGAAAATGAAACTTTCGCGGATGGGTCTACAGGCTAAAATATATCCCAGGAGGGTATTTTAAAGTTCCCATCTCCACTCCTTCTCCCTCTAGAGGGCCTTGAAATTTGCCTACATGTCAGGACATTCTATTGAAATTTTGACAAAACAACATTTTTACCAGTTGCCTTTTCTCTGCCTTTAGTTCTGAAAATGCAATTCCTATTATTTGATTAGAATTCCGAGCCATAACAATGTTTTTTTTTCAAAATTTATGAACTGTATTTGCATATCTTTAAAACCTTACAAATTGAGATTGAGTAAAGTTGTGAAGCTGAAAACAATTGTGTTGTACTTCATTCAAGCAGAAGATCTATTTTGAAATATTTCACTTTTGTAACACACATATTTTTTAGGATCATCAAAGGTCAGGGCCCTCTAGAGGGAAAGGGAGTGGAGGTAGGTACTTCAAAATACCTTCCAGGGACATACTTTAGCCTACAGACTCATCCTCAAAGTTTCATTTTTCTAACCTAACCCCTTTCCGAGATAGAAAGAAGTCACTAAACTAGAATTCTACCCAAATTTTGTTCTGGTCTTGAGAAGGCACGGGGTTTTCAGCCCTAATTGTGTTAATTTCTACTTGTTTCCGCCATTTCTGTTCGCTTTAGGTTTCATTTATTTATTGACGGTGATTTGCATTAGTTTTACGCTTGGTAGATAATTCATGGCGCCAAACATTTGTTTTGGAAGAAATGCATCATATATTTGAATAATAAAAATTTGTATCCTGAATTGGAACGTATTGGATAGGTTTACCCTAAAATGAGGAATAATGATGAAAAAGAAGAGCATGCTTTCTTATGGTCAGTTTCTTTCTAAAGTGGGGTTAAAATTAATAAGGTTCTGCCTACTGTCTTAAAAAAGTATCAATTTGGCTCAATGATTGGTAAACATAGGCTAGGTTGCATGCCAAATGTTAATTATGACTGGTAATTTTTCTTTTTGTAGTTATATTTCCAGCCAGATAGTGAAAATAAAACTTTGTGCATCTTTTGATGCACTTTTAGGCTAGCCAAACTTTTTGAATATCCTACATCTTAGCCCATTTAACAAGAATGGTCCTTTAGCCCTAGGCTACACTTCACTACACTGAAATGTCTTTTGATTCACTTCTTTAGTAATTGTCTTGTTTGACATTAGAAATCAACCACTGATCAAAAAAGACCACACATAAATTAGCCTATATAAACCAAAAGATTAACAGTTTTTTTGTCTTTAGCCTATGCTTGGGTTGCAATCAGCCCTATTGAGAAGAGGAAGAGCCAGGAAAAATTGCAAAGTAACAGAAGTAGCTCTCTGGAAGAAGTATAACTTTTTTCTAGAAAATTTACACAAAAACTCCTCCCCACAGAAAATTCTCCTGGTAGGCCTATAAGCCTAAGATTCAGTTATACATACTGTTTGGCTGATTCTCAATGGCAATTCTGGAATGATCTGATTATTGTGTCCTAATCTTTACTGTTGCTTTGTCAGCCCTGTTTTATAGTTTGCATAAGGGAATTCATTAGGCCTACTTTGTCTTTTCTTGTTTCAAGATGTAACTTAGCTAGCCTTTGGTTTGCTCACTGAATTTATTTTAGAGATTTTAGACTTTTGTTCTGATTAGATGTAGTTGTTCAATAGACAAGTAACTGAGCAAAGGTGCTCTATCAGTGCCTACCACATAGATGGTATTAAATCTAAGGGTTTTGGTTCTTGTACTGAACTTTTAGGTTGGCTATCCCCAGTAGCTATCAGCATATAGCAATGATATTGGCTTTTTTTGCCAATTTATTGAACTCTTTAGATTGCAAAATGGTGGTCTCAGCACCAGTATCCATCTTATCAGCATATAAGGCAATTCTACCTTTTCCTCACTAGAGATGGTCTCAATCATGAATTCCATCTCATCTTCTGACTTGCTTCTTGTTTCAAGCTTACTGCCTTGCTCTTGCAGATTTTGCAAGTTCATCTTCTTACACTTGCTGCTCTGTTTCCCTTTTGCTTGGCACTTATGACCTCTAGGGTATGAGCACCACAGAAATAGCATTCATGGGAATTTATTTTTTTCTGAACCACTTCTACTTCTTGTTTGATCTGAGCATGTGCTTGTTTGCAGCAGTGTTGTTTTGAGGAGGCAGGGGGGCTGTTCTCCCCCCTCCAATAATTTGGAGAAAAGATTATTATATGTCCCATGACCCTTGACTGTCTGGATATGGACCCCTCTTGCCCCCCACCCCAATAAAAAAGCTACAGCTATGCCTGTGTGTGTTTGTTTACCATCCATGTTTGGGTCTCTTGGACAGTTTCTATAACTCAGCTACACTCAATTGCTCTAGCCAAAGTAAGTGGGGATTCCTTGCTGAGAAGCTGTTCAAAAATTCAGTCATTCTTGACTCTAAAGACCAATAAATCTTGAACCAGCTGGTCTTCTAGTGTGCCAAGTTCTTATTCCTTTGTAATTACTTTCAGCTGGTTAACATAGGTCTTAATAGTGTCTCTCTCTAGTTTGTTTTGTAGGTGATTAATTAAAAAAAAAACAAAGCTACCAACAAAGAAGTTTTTTGGAAACCAATTATATTACAAATATTTTCTTTTGTACTTATTCCAACATTGAAAACAAAACAAAAAAATTACACTAAAACTTAATTTTGAATCAGTGAGCTTTCCTCAATTAATATCATTATATATCAAATATTTAGCTTAATTTTATTAGTTCTTTCCAAGACTTTCAGGGCAAATATAGCTTCACTACAAACAAGAGTTTGGATACTGCTCTCTCCCTAACTGTGAAAGTCTAAAGCCTACTAAGTCATTGGTGCTTCACTGAAAACAAATTATATTACAATTATTTTCTTTTCCAGTTATTGCAGCATTGAAAATGAAAATATAACTACAGTGAAATAAAATCTTGAACTGATGATATTCAACAACTGATAGCATTATATGTCAAACATTCAGTTTGATTTTATTTTTACTTTTGAAGACTATTCAAGGCACATATTGTTTTCAGTAAAGCATTGATGACACAGTAGGTTTTAGACTTTTACAGTTAAAAAAGGAGGGAAAACCAAAACTCTTGTCTGTAGAAATTCTTGTTTGTTTCAAGCTGGATTTGCCTATTTGATTTGTGTTTCACTTGTTTTAAGATTTATTTACTCATTTATATTAGTATCTATTGTTTATTTGTTTGCCATGATTGTTCATTTGATTTCTGTTTGTTTTGGGTGTCATTTATGGCTTAATAGCAAACTATTTTTACTTGCTTTAAGGTTGATTTGCATTTTCAGCTCAAGCTTTACTTGTTTTGAGATTTATTTATTCATATATATTGGTAGCTGTTGCATTTTTTTTGCTATGATTGTTTACTTTAATTTTATTTGTTTTGGTTTTGTCTATTCTTTAATAGTAAATTATGGCTGTTTTAAGTTTGTGTTATTGTAGGTTTTGATTTCTTCTGATCTTAAGTTTAATATGGCCTTTACTCTTCTTTAGAAAACTTCTTTTTTGGGAAGTTTTTTTTTTAATTAGTTTCTCTTTGTTTATCATTGCCAAAGTTTCAAGTTTTTTAAAATTCCCTATTTCAAAATATTTTTTCTTCCAAAATAAATTAACAGTTTTGGTAACAACCAATAAATTAAACTGAATATTGGATATATAATAATTTTAATTGCTGAAAGCTCACCAGTTTAAGATTTTGTTTCACCTAGGCTGTATTTAAAGCTTTGATGCCTCTAGGCCCAAATATTTTTGCTGCTCTGTTTTTATCCCTCTGTTTTTGCAAGATTTTCTGGGAAATTGCAAAAACTTTGGGAATAGTCAAAGCTGCAGGGCATAGTGGGCCCATTTGTAAATCCTGGTCTGCTTTCATTGCAATTTTCATTTTACTTTCAGTGTTGTAATAAGAACAAAAGAAAAATATTTGTAAAATAATTCCTTTTAGTAAAGCACCAAATATGGAGTTGGCCTTATACTTTTACTGTTAGAGAAATGGACAGTAACCATACTCTTGTCTGTAATGAAGACAATGTTCAGTAGAAGTACATAACCCTTACTCCCTGAAAACGACTACAGTCTAACAACCAATTCTCACTTGTGTTTTGTAAAATATTTGTAAAATAGAAAAATATTTGTAAAATAATTCCTTTTAGTAAAGCACCAAATATGCAGTTGACCTTATACTTTTACTGTTAGAGAAATGGACAGTAACCATGCTCTTTTCTGTAATAAAGACACCATTCAGTAAAAGTACATAACCCTTACTCCCTGAAAACGACTACAGTCTAACAACCAATTCTCACCTGTGTGCAAACTCTGTTCTCCCAATTATTATAATAAAAAAAAGTTAAACTAATTTTACAGAACTTTGTAGCCACTTAAGTAAGAGAATGATAATTCTAAGTAAGAGAAGTGGTTATTTAAATAAGAGAATGATACTTTTACCATTTGGGAAAAGGACAGTAGCTATATTCTTGTTTGTATGGAAGGCACCATTCATTAGAAGTACACAACCCCAATTCTTTTGGAAAGAATTGGGGAACAAACTTCCAGAAACCTTTTTTAATTGATTTTTGCTTGTTTTTTAATTGCAAAAAGTTTCAAGTATTTAAAAAACTCCTAATACAATTTTTTTTTCAACATCAGGCTTTCATCAAAGTGTCGAAGTAACAGTATCTAAGCACCAAAGTATTAAAGTAAAGAAAGGGTCAAAGTTTACAAGTTATCAAAGTAACAATAAGCAACTTGCACAACTTACAGCCCTTGCACCATAAAGCAAAGTTACCATGTAAATCACTAAATCCAAGTATCAAAATAAACAAAGTATCAAAGTAACAATAAGCAACTTGCACAACTTACAGCCCTTGCACCATAAAGCAAAGTTACCATGTAAATCACTAAGTCCAAGTATCAAAATAAACAAAGTATCAAAGTAACAATAATTATCTTTGTTAACTCAGAGCCATTTACCTGGGACTGGAGGGGCGGGGTCAACCCTGGAAGCATAGTTATTTGGCCTTTGAACTAATTGAACCAGATGATTATCTCCAAATTTCGACTTTGATCCCTTTGGAAAAGTGGGGGCATGGGCTAGTTGGCCAGTGATTGCTTTTGGCTCTTACAAAATAGCTAGAAGTTTCAATTTCTTTGTATCAAAGATAATATGGCCACCCATTCCACAGAACCCTATATTCTATAATGGGTAACTTAGATAAGTTACAATCCTTGCCCCAGGGGGCTAGGGCAGATTTCTCAACCCCTAGGTTATATTAATTTGATTTCTGGACTATTTTGAACAAAACTGGCTATTTCAAAATTTTTATAAGATGCATTTGTAGAAAAAAGGCCCAAGGGTGTGGGGGGCTTGTTTCTTTTGATCACTTTCACTTCTTAAGAACTTGCAACTTAGATAAGTTATAATTCTTGTCTGGGATGCTATGGAGGATTTCTCAACTGACAATTTGTAGTAATTTGAATTTTGGACCATTTTGATCAAAATGACTATCTCAAGATTTTTATCAGGTGTATTTGGGGGAAAAGGCACGGGAACTATTCTTTTTGATGCATGATCACTATCCTTGCTGTTAGCCTCTGAAAGCTCTTCTACCATTTCTGGAGTACTTTCGCCAGCATCCATTAATGAAGCCTGAGGCTTTGCAGCATTGACCAGTCTAACTAGCCTGAAAAAAAACATACCAAATATATCAAGTACCATGTGCCAAATTATAAAAAAGGCTGCCACACTCAATTTTATTCTGTTTTGAAAACACAAAATCTTTCAATCACTTTTGAAGACTTTTATAAAGGTAACTAGAACTTTCAGTTTCCAATCAAATAAACCATCTCTGAAGTTTGTATGACCACTCTATACATAAAACCTTATATGGCCTAGGGGCATAACTTACAATACTTGCCCCCAGGCCCTGGGGAAGGTGTTGACCCTGGAGTTTTGTTATTTGATTTTTAAACTATTTTGAACGAAAATAGCTATCTCAAAGCTTTAATTGGGAGCATTTTGGGAAAATGGCCTTGGGGGGCTATTTGCCCTCTAATCACTATTGACTCTTGAGAATGGCACTAGAAATTTTGATTTACAATCGAATAAGCCTCATCCAAAGTTTATACAACAATCCCTTCCATAAAAACCTTACATGCCTCCAGGGCAATTTTAAAAAAGGGCAAGGGGGCTAGTTGCCCTCGGATTTATTTTGAATCATAAAGAGTGAACTAGAACTATCAATTTCGAATCAAATGAGTGCTCTTCAAAGTTTATATGAGCATCCCTTCCATCAGAACTATATATGCCCCAGAGCATAACTTACAACACCTGCCCCTGGGGGTTGCATCAACACTGGATTTTTTCTTCTCTGACCTTTGAACTATTCTTAACAAAATAGCCTTCTCAAAATTTGCATTGGATGGATTATGGGAAAAAAGGGCGTGGAGGGGCTAATTGCCCTCAGATCTCTTTTGACTCTTAAATAGTGAACTAGGAATTTCATTTTTCCAATTAAATGAGCCCTCTCCGAAATTTATGTAAGCATCCCTTTCATAAGAACTGTATATGTCCTATGAACATAACTTACAATGGACCATCTGTGGTCGATACTGGGTTTGCTTCAGCTAGAAGCCATCCTAGCTGAGTGGTTGGCACACTAGACCTGAAAACCTGTGTCCATGAGGGCAAGGGGGGGTTCAAGTTCTGGTGTTGCTAGTTATTTGGTTTGAAATATGGTTGAGTGACATGACTCTGTAAGCTCTGTCAAAGCTGATGCAGCTTTAAATGGGCGCCTGGAGAAACTGGAGGAAGGTAAACAGGAGGGGTGTATAAAAACACAAGATTGCTGACCCCCACCCTCCATTGTATTTTTGGGCTGAAGGGCCATTAAACAGAGACTAGCTCTGCTGGTTTGGACACTTAAGTCTAGTGCCGCATCCTTTACCTTTTTATATACTGGGTTAAGTGGTACATAATGGTCAAAGAAAATTTTTCAGCAGTTAGGGCAACAGTTAAAATTTTCAAATATTCCCTGAAAACAATCTAAAATTATCTGCAAGTAATTTTAATTTTCTGAAAGCTGCTCAGACAGACTCCTTTACTTCACCACATTTGTATTGGTCTGAAGAAAGAGAATGAGTTTTTTGCATCACTTAGAGCTTTTACTTTTGGTTATGTTTTGTCATCTTTTAATTTCTTTTGACTATCAAAATTATAGTCATGTTTGGTTAGGCTTATGCCCCTCATGTATCGTGGCTATGAAGATCACAATTAATGGAGAAAAAAATTTCGAAAGAAGAGGGAAGTATATTATTAATAAATTTATATGTGAAAAATACTAACTTGGTAGTCTCTTGTTTTTGAAATATCAAAAAGTTGATTCTTAGTATAAAGTTCATTAATATTATGAGTAAATAAAGTTTTAGGTGATAAAAGTTTAACGGCTTTATTTTGGATTTTTTGGATTTATTTTATAACATGATACAAAATTACTAGCCAATAAAGAGCAACCATAGCAAATATACGGGTAAAAAATAGCAAAATAAAGTAACCAAAGAATTTTATAGGATACTAGGTTTTTAACTTGGCGAAGCACACCCAGAGATCTGGACAACTTTGAAGCTATAATATTTGAATGTGTTTTCCATGATAGATTTTCATCAATCATAAAACCTAAATACTTTGTTACCTTTACTCTTTTTATTTGATTTCCATTTATTATTAATTCCAAATTAGTTTCAATACTAGATATCCGAGAAAATAGAATGTAGTTAGTTTTATTATAATTTAATGTTAAAAGATTGAAATCTGCCCACTCAATAAACTCGGTCATTGCCTTTATCATTTTATCAAAAAGTAGATCAACTGATGGAGCAGCTACAAGTAAAAGAGTATCGTCTGCAAAAAGGATTATACCAGCCTCTGACAAATAATACTTAATCCAATCAATAAATATTAAAAATAAAAGAGGACCTAGCATAGAGCCCTGGGGTACTCTGCAAGTTATCGTACTAGCTTCAGAAGTAAAACACCCATTCACCACAACCTGCTTTCGGTCACTTAAATAAGATTCAAACCAAGACAAACTCTTTCCGGTAACACCGATTTTTTCCAGCTCAAGTAATAACTGTTTATGGTCAATTGTGTCAAAAGCCTTTTTCAAATCCAGGAATAAAGCAGCTGGAATCAGACCCGCTTCAAACGACGTATTTACCCAGTCAACAAGTTTAATGGTTGCCATTTCTGTGGACATTTTTTTTCTAAAACCAAATTGAGTATTTATAAGAATTGTATTATTTTCAACGTAATCAGTTAGCCTGGATCCTATCACCTTTTCATATATTTTTGAAAAAAAGGGAGGATAGAAATGGGTCTTTTGTTTGAAGGGTCGTCTCTCTTACCTCCTTTGTGCAATGGTATTATTTTAGCCACCTTCAAAACTTCCGGGAAAATTCCTTTTTCCATAGACTTAGTAATCAAATTACATACAACTGGTGTTATAACTGATTTAACGGATTTAGCAATCTTAAGAGAAATCCCATCTACGCCACTTGAGTTTGATTGGATTCTACTGATAATTGTACTCACTTCACCTATGCTACAAGCATTAAAAACCAGCTGATTTTCTACTGGAATTTCCGACTGAACTATTTTGGGAGGCCGCTTAATTCTTTTCCGAGCATCGTCACAAAGTTTTGCTCCCTCACTAGAAAAATAATCACATAAATAATTCACAACATCATTTGGGGTAGTCAAATTCCCCCTCTCTGTTTGTAATTTATTAATAACTTCTATTTTACCCTTTTGACCCAGGAGTAAATTTACTGTTTTCCATGTTTTTTTCATATCACATTTATGCTTCATAAATTCATTTTGTAAATACATTTTTTCAGCTTTCCGTTTTAATCCGTTTAAAGTATTCCGGTAATTTTTAAGCTGCTGAAAATTAATGACAGATGGTTCACCTAAGTATATTTTATACAATTCATTTTTCCGACTTATAGAATTTAGAATGCCCTGTGTAATCCATGGTTTCTTTGGGAATTTCGTACTACCTCTTTTAAGTCTTCTTAGAGGACACGTATCATTCAATATCTTTGTAAATATTGCAACAAAAATATCATACGCAACCGACGGGTTATCTTCTTCAAAAACTGGAGTAAAATCTGCATCATCCATTTCTCTCTCAAATTTTTTTAAATTATCTTTTCTTAAATCACGAAAATATGTTTTATTTATTTGACCACTCTTATTTATAATCCTGTAAGATTTTTTTATTTTACTAAGAAGAAAAAGATGGTCGGATCCATCCGTGAGTAGAACATCGGCATACGAACTTTCAAGCAGCTTTCCATCCACAAATATATTATCGATAAGAGTCGCAGACTTATCAGTTACTCGTGTAGGAATAGTTACCAGGGGGTACTGGAATGATGCAATTATGGAGTTAAGAAAATCTAGATGGCTTGTACTTTTAAGGAGGTCAATATTGAAATCCCCCATTACTACTTTATATTTATGATCATTACTAAATTTCTCCATTAAATGCTCCATTTCTTCAATAAAAACTTCCTCATTAAATGACAATGTCTTATAAACTAAACCAACAACTACATTTTTATCAGATTTATCATCTATTTCAATAAAAAGAGTCTCAAGTCTTCCTTCAAGCCAAAGTGAGAGATCCTCCCTTACCCAATACGAATATCCTTCCTTTATCAACAAAGCCAGACCGCCTCGCTCCATAACCTGTTGTTCTTTTCTTTCATTAACATATCCTGGAAACTGGAAATCCCACACTGAAAAATTATCCCTATTCAATACAAACGTCTCACATAGTCCTATTACTAACGGTGTTTCTTGCATATCACTTAATATGTTACACAGTGTAGGGTACGCAGTCCTAAGGCCTTGGCAATTCCAAAATGCAAAAATAGTATCTTCTTTTGACCGACCATTTCTTCAGCGACTGACTATCCAAAAAATTACTAGCTTTCATTGCTTGAGTATTATTTCCTTCACTTAAACTATCATTTGCAATAGGGGTGGATAATACTTGGTCAACAGACAGCCGATTACTTTCTAAGTCTAAAAGCCTGTCGGTCATACTATTCATGATAATACTCTAGTATGCTCAATAGTGCGAACTCTTTGATATCTGAATGACGAAACAAACAAAAAAGTTTTTGACACGAGATTAGCAAAACAAAGCATCCAACCCCAAATAAACGAAAGAACTGAGGATGGATTCCACATGTCAGTACTGGTCACTGATCAGGTCATTCAGTGACCTAATTTTCAAGATGGCTGAACTGTTTTCCGGTTTGGCTAGCACACGGCCACCATCAGTCCAAACATTCCGAGCTCCTAATTTGTCGCGTGCCAGATTCAGCAGTTGCTTACGTTTTGGTGTTAAATACTCAGATATAAATACTTTCGATCGGGCGAGCTTCTTTTTGTTCATGAACACGCGCTTTGCACACTCAGATGAATGAAAAGTGACGAGAACGGGCGGGATAACATTTTCCGCTGAGCTAACTCGAGTACGTAAGTGCTCAGTTGACTTGATGTCACTAGCAAGCACACGGATCTCCATCTTAGCATTGAATAGCTCTAGAACGCTATTGGGCAGCGTTTCTCCACCTATCTGAGACAGTCCATGGATTAGAAGAACGTTCGATCTTCTTTCCTGTTCCAAATTGTCGTTGCGGTATTCTAGAATTTCGATGCGATTTTCTAGCGCCGTTATTTGAGCTTGAAACCCCTTGAGCATCTTTTCAATATTTGCAAATTTCGAACTGTAGTCGAGACTTATTGCATCATAGATCTTGGTAACAATAGTGTTAATTGCTTGTTCACTGATCACGCCTTTGTCGCCTGAACATTTCTCAATCACCTGTTTGTGAATATCCTGACGAAGATTTTCTTTCAATTTGGCAATTTCACTCTGCGCGTTTACTAGGGTAGACGAGAGTGAAGATACACTGCTTGTCGAAGCAGCACCAGTAATTCCCATTATTTCTTGATACACATCCGGAAATGTGGCTAGTTCAGTAAAAGCACCTTGAACTCCTTTCGACTTTTTCTTTGAAGCTTTGGGGAAATTTTCTTCGAACGGCAAAATGAATCCCTCACTCAGTGATGCTTTTTCGTGTGATCCGTAGCAAAATACTTGATAAGATTTTCCCTTCTTCGATGCAGTTATACCAACTATTCGAACAGGCCACAAAGGGTAGCCGCAGAATTTGTCAAACGCAATGTCATTAACACTGTAAGACATCGCAAACTTGATAATGTCTAATTTCCTGAGCTTCCAACAAAGGAAGTGCGGGACCCGGTACACCTGTCCCCAGCAGTTTAAGTACAAAAGTACGGCCGGTACAACTACGGCTCTTCTGTACCGTTTCCGCTCTCTTCTGCAGTTGGAGAGCTCGACAAATTAATTTTTTTCGCCAAAATAGGTTGACGTGGCAACACTGCTGGCTGATTAGATTGCGTTGCCTGATTTTGATAAATTCTAAATGTCCAAATGCTTTATCCCGACCTATATTATATAGGTCACTGATCATGAAAATATCTATAAGAAAATCCACAGCTCCCAAGGGAATTTTCACTCAGTAGCAAAATAATCCGCTTATTCAAATTATAAGCCTTTGGTCACTGAATTAATTTATCAAAATATTAGCTGTAGGTTAGGTAGAGACTATAATCCTTTTGCAATAAGTTATATCCAAAAAAGGTCCTCACACCATGAACTCTGAATCAAGACTGAAGCCATCTGCTCAATTAACCAGTTTTCACTCTCAAACATTTGTCCAAAACATTCATTCCGCAACTCAGACAGCTGTTCACATTTGGATACAAAATGAAATAAATTCTCATTCACACATCCACACATAGGGCAAAAATAGGGGCCAGCCTAAATTTTCCCAAAAATTTTCTTCCCTCACCTAAATCCAAACTATCCCTTCTTACCAAAATGAGAATTTCAGACTATTTGAAATGAAGTTATGATGTCTTTGCAGAAGGCACATTAGTTCTGCAACCAATTTGCAGTAATATGAGCACAAAACACGTTTCCGAACTGTTTTATTTCAAGAACTATCAAAGCATTAAATTTGTTTGATTAACTTGATCTAAAGGTGTATGCTTATGACAGCTAAGAGTACTATAGTCTTGAGATGTCACTAAAACAATAACCTTCTCTGTCATGTGTCTTATTCTTAAAGGGTTACTGCATTAGAATCAGCATTGGATGAAGAAATTTCTCTTGAAGAGCTGAGGAAATTATGCTCTGGTCGTCTGATTCCAGAAAAACTTCGCCTACGGGTTTGGAAACGTCTCCTGGGGATATCAAATCAGCATTTGGAAAGTCTAAGATTAGATGAAGAGTTCAACTTGCCAGATCAGGAAGCACTGAGGGATAACTGTAAAGAATATTTAGGTGAGTCAAATTTGTTAGGTTATGAAGCAACGTTGTTGCTTTTGAAGAGGTATTTTTCTTAAATTATTGTAATCAACTAACCACTAGTAGTTTTTCTATGTGATTCTTCACGAAGAATCTGATGTTTCTGCTTTTAAACTTCACGATATTTGAGTTAAAAGTTGAAACACTTTTCTGGCTTAGCAAATATATTGATGTGTATTATATTATTTTATTATCAATTCAAAAGCTGGCAAAATTTATTCCGCTTATTTTTTGTCAGCTTCATTTACAGCTGAATTCAAGATTATACTAAACAGTCAAATATTTAAGGTAAAATATTCATAATCAAACTTTACCTGTTTGATTGTGTACAGTCCAGTTTTGGGTCCAAATATACTTAAACTTTTTTATGTGTTTTACCCTGAACTTTCTTAGAGCAGGCGCTTATCCCACAAGGGGGGGGGGGTCCCAAGTAAGGCTAGGCACTGTTTTGTTTTTCAGAAAAACAGTAACGAAAAAAAAAACACGAAAAAAAAAAAACAACAGAAACAGGTCCAGCAAAGAAAAGTGATGTTTCTTTTATCTGCTCTGTTTTTTTTTTTCTTAGTTGTCTTAACAGCTGTTTTTCGTTTTTGCTTATCTTCCTCTCTTTAAGGATGTCGCATCCTTCCGACTATACTGGGCAAGATTATACATTTCAATTCCAAAGCTAGCGTAAAGAAACTGCCTTGAAACTATTCTAAATTGACAAATCCATTTCTTCTTTAATCGACCAAATACACATACGATATGACCCCAACTTCACAGATGATTCTAAAACCTATTAGAGGACCTGAGCCCAGCATGGTTTCATTCTTTTCACCTCAAGATGTTGAACAACGAAGTATAAAATAAAAGGAACAAACTTCTTTCAAATTCAAAAGCATAACAGCTTCGAGTAAAATGGAAAACAAACTGCCCTATGATTCACTACTAACTTCCATACTGCACTATAATCAATACATTTTTGATCCAACCAGTTTTGAGGTTCAAACTTCTTGTTATGTAACAAGTTCAAATGTTGAACTTGTCGCTTACAAACATTCTTGTTTCAAGGGTTTTGTCAGCTGTACTTGCACATTGCTTGCAAACTAAGTAGCAAGCCAACACTAAATACCTCCTCCATGGGTACACTCGTGGCAGGAACCACGGGATGGTCAAGAGCATATGCTCTAACCTCCAGAATGTAATTCTGACTCTAAAATTCAAACGGATTAGTTAACTAAAAGAACAACCGATTAGTTAACTAAAAGTCTAGTAAGTGGCACAGCGGAAGGTTAAATAGCGCTTTAAACTGGTACCATTGATCTCAATTTACAAAAAGGGCACTAAATGAAGACGAAATTTTTTGAAAGAGCCCTCAATCGTCTCTACGGCCCTCCAGTGATCCGTGGGCGTTTGGGGGACCAAAGAAGAACCAGAAAATAAAGGTAAAGGAGACGTCAGTGCTGTCCATTCTAAAAATACTATCTTTTTCGTTTTTAGGGTGAGGAACTGTATTCCTCCAGTTAGTTGTTTTCGACCATGGCGATTTCAATGGTGTACTTTGATCCAACGCCATTTTAATGAGGTTTCGGTTTTTTTCTCAAAAGCAGGGGAAATTTGTTTTCCTCCTCAAGATTGATATTGAAGTTTAAAGTGGATATTGCTTAGAATTAAATAAAAAAACAAGTTTTTTTAACTGAAAGTAAGGAGTGACATTAAAACTTAAAACAAACAGAAATTACTCCGTATATGTAGAGGATTTTCCTCCTGAACGCCCCACTCTTTACGCTAAAGTTTGACTCTTTCTCTTAACTTGACTTTTTAAAATATTAAAAAACTTTAGAGTAAAGAGCGGGACGTTGAGGAGGAAAATCCCCTAACATATACGAAGTAATTTCTGTTCGTTTTAAGTTTTAATGTTGCTCCTTACTTTCAGTTAAAAAAAACTTGTTTTTTTTATTTTATTTCTGAACGTTTTTGAATGAATGCATGTTTTGATTTTGGCTCTACGCACATAAATAATTAAAACGAAATTTGTATATTAATTTTGTTTTGTCTAAATGGCTTTCTCATAGTTTTAATCGGAAGATTTTGAGAAAAAAAGAGTAGGGGAGGAGTCCTAGTTGCCCTCCAATTTTTTGATTACTTAAAATTGCAAATATAACTTTTAATTTTTTACAAACGTTTTCATTAGTAAAAAATATGCGTAACTTGAGAGTTAACTTACCTAACGAACTTCTATATTCGTATGTTTTTATTACGTATATGAGGGGGTTCACCCCTCGTCAGTACCTCGCTCTTTACACTAAAGCATAAATTTTGTCCCAATTCCTTAAGAATGACCCCTGAATCACAAAGGCCGTAGAATAAATAGTTGAAATTACTAAAAATACATTAGCGTAAAGAGCGAGGTATTGCGAGGAGGTGAGCCCCTCATATGCATAATAATTTCTGTTCGTTTTAAGTTTTAATATTGCTCCTTACTTTCAGTTGAAAAAAAAACTTTTCATATTTATTTTTTCATTGTTTTTTAAATAATGCTAGTTCATCTTGCGGTCTCTTCATTGAAATTCTCTTCCACCATGGCGAATTCCTTCATAGAAAGATCCTCCCACGCAACCCCACCCCCCTCAACTTCTCCCCCCCCCAAACCAAAAAATTCTCCTGAAAACGTCTGTACACTTCCCAATAACCATTGCTATATACAAACACTGGTCAAAGTTTGTAAGTTGTAACCCCTCTCACGAGGACTCTGGGGGAGTAAGTTGTCCCCAAAGACATAATTGTTAAGTTTCTAGACTATGGTGAATAAAACGGCTATCCCAGAATTTTGATCCGGTAACATTGGGGAAAAAATGAGCGTGGGAGGGCCTATATGTCCTCCAATTTTTTTGATCACTTATAAAGGGCACTAGAACTTTTAATTTCCGTTAGAATGGGCCCTCTTATAACATTCTAGGGCCTCTGGGTCGATACGATCACCCCTGAAAACAAAACAAAAAACAAATAAACACTTATGACACAAACAAATAAATAAACAAAATAATAATTTTCATTGTTTTTCGGTTACTGTGTGCTACTACTGCATCCATGGTGTCTAAAACTCGTTGAATACGGACGCTGACAGATTACTGGGGCCAAATTTTCTACTGACCCACTGTAAACCCTTTCCAGTTCTTTGCAAGCTTCCCGACCTTACTTTTTTTGTTCCAAGATCTAAGTTAACGGTACTGCAATAAACGTTAACGGTTCATAGGCTTTGATTGTGTTTTTCGTATTCCGAACTGCTGTAGTATTTGATCTTCGGACAGAATATGTTAGTTTTGTTTTGTTTAAAAATCATAAAAAGTAGTCATCAACTTCACTCAGACTCTCTGGGTCTTTCATATTTCTATTCAAACCTAAGGGAGCAAGCTCGCGTGAGCTGCTAGGTAAGCTTGTGAGTAACTGTCTGGTCGCCATTGTCTTCACAAAAAGTAATTTATGGGCAAATGGGCCCCAGAAAGCTGCACGTTCGTAAAGCTCCAATTTGAATTTAGGGATGTGAACGAAATACTTCTTCTACTGAAACTTACCATTCCCTTCTGCAGCATCTACGCTTTGCTCGATGTTGTGTTTTTAGGTCTAATGGCAATTTTAGTTGCCTTTTCATAGAGCACAAATAACTAGGTAGTGCTCTGAAGAATCAACCATTCCTACTGGGATAGTTCCAGTTTCCTGACCTTAATATCTAAAAAATTAAGGTAATAAAATATCTGAAGGGCAGACTTTCTATGTATGGAGGAACTAATCATGGCTTGTGTGCTGTTCCAATGAACTTTCATGTCACGAAGTAAATGAAAACTCAGCCCTATGTCTACAAAGACTTTCAAATATGTCATGATGGACATTCTGAAGGGCAGAAATATCTGAAGGGCAGACTTTCTATGTATGGAGGAACTAATCATGGCTTGTGTGCTGTTCCAATGAACTTTCATGTCACGAAGTAAATGAAAACTCAGCCCTATGTCTACAAAGACTTTCAAATATGTCATGATGGACATTCGAATTTTTTAGTAGCTTCAGGGTTTTATGCAACTTCAGCAACGCCGTCTTTGTTGACACCGACACTGTGTCTCTAGTACTGCCTCCAGGACCAAACGTAGTTTTGGCCCAATTGTCAGACACTCTTTCTTATCCGACTTATCCTTATCATCCATTTTAAATGCGGCATTAGCAATATCTTCATCTATGACATCGGGTAGGTCATCTTGGGCTGCATCAATGTCTTGCTCTCTACTAGAGTAATCGTTGTCGTCAGATTCACATTCAACCACTTGCTCTACGTCAATTTCTCCCCAGGACTTGAGAGTATGTGATAAAAAAAGGTGAAGACAATGACCAAAGCAAAAAGACCTTTCAATCCCCTTTATGTAGCAGACTTTAACAACATTTGAATTAGACGCGGATACTGCACAAAATATTTGTCTTCAATTGCATACTTTTTCAGGGCTACTATGATAGCTAGAAGTATATTTTCAGCCGTGTGTCTGACTTTCAAGGGCTTGAAGTATAATATGCGACTCTAGACATCCCATTATCTACTTATTTGCTTGAGATGCACAGTTACTGCCAGGTAGACCCCTCCTTTATATGACCAACAGCCAAAAGCCTCCTCACTTAAGAAGGTTAGATTTTGTTGTTGTTTTTTCTTTGTTTTCTTTCCTCTTTCTTATTTTTTTTGCACTGAGGACGACTTGGCGAAGGTCCTTGTCGAAATATTTGCTTGATTTTCATTTTCATATTTTGCTACTGGCTGACAAAATCCTCGTTTTTCACCTATTTGATTTTTCTCTTTTTATTTATTATTTTCTTTCTTGTTGTCATGCGTCGGGATTTCTCGCTAAATTATTCGTTTCTTGAGGTATTAACAATAGATAAACAGATACTTTCACCTTTATTTTGTCAACATTTTCAAGGTGATTGATGAAATTTGTTGTTTTTCCTAGTGTTGATGCATGAGGAGGTACAAATGGAAGATAGAAGATTGGTTTTTGGAATGGCTTTTGTGTTGTCAAGGCTTCTTTTAGTAGAATATTAAAAAAAGGAAAAAAAAAAAACAAGAAAAAAACAAAATCACCTGAATTAGCCAATTTTCGTCTTCTTATAGATACCTGCTCCAGCACCAGTCACTCAGAAGAACGCGTATTTTTTAGGGAGAGTGGTCTGGCAGCTTTACCATGAATGGCTGTTTTATGCATGTAGAAAGAACTATTTAAAGCATATCTAAGGTTTTAGGTTCAGCTCAATTCGGACCTTAGGTGGCTAACCTTTTGTGATCAACTGAGTTTATTCTCAACAACGCAAATTCAAGCTTACGCTCAACTTTTTGCCTCTCTGGGTTGTTTATTCCTCGTTATTTAAGACCGCCCTTGATTTTGTTTCTTTTCTTAGATAACTTCGAAGACCACACTGCCTTTCCATGACGAAAGTAAAACAGTTCAAAATAGGGATGATACCTTTTTATTGACAGTGAATAGATATAAAATTATTTAACTGGATATTTCGAACACATATACAGTGTTCATCATCAGCAGTAAAACAGTTTTACTGCTGATGATGAACACTGTATATGTGTTCGAAATATCCAGTTAAATAATTTTATATCTATTCACTGTCAATAAAAAGGTATCATCCCTATTTTGAACTGTTTTACTTTCGTTTCTTTTCTTTTAGTTTTCTTCTTCCAAATGAGTACTTAAGTTCAACTTAGACCTTAAAAGTGAAGAATCAAATAAAAAAAGAACTGAATAAAAAGGAATTTTCAGGGAAAGTTTCACAAAGTTAAACTTTGTCCCCAATTCTTCGACCTTCAGAGGTTGCAGACTCTGCCTATGCATTGTTTAACCTGAGATGACAGATCTTCCCAAATAGGTTCACTGGTTATTAATTTTAATCTGAGGTGTGGTTTCATGTCCAATTATCTGTAGAACCGACTGACGGAGATACTAGTGACACAATTGAATTTTAATTAAAGCTACAGGACTAAATTGACAGGGTCAGAGATAGAAATATGATGTTTTTACTAGGAGATTTAAACGCCCATGTTGGTAGAAATAGGAATAGATGGTATCCTAGCCTAGGTAAATTTGGTGTAGGAAAAGAAAACAGTAATGGCTCCAGACTTTTGCAATTTTGTAGGTATAACAATCTAGTTATAACCAATACGGTGTTTGGTCATAAAATGGCCCATAAAGAGTGCTGTTATTGATGTTAAAAGTAAAGATGGCCATCTAGTAGTGTCTAGGGTTAATTTAAAGCCGAAATTTCGGAAAGGTTACTACCTCCTGGGAATTTATGATAGATTTATGATAGTTGGTAGAGTCCAGGATGAGAATTTGAGAGAAACTTTTCAGGAGCAGTTGAATAATTTTAGAAAAACAATTTGTGAATTTGCTGATGGTGTCTTAGAGAAGAAAGTTAGGACTGCAGCTAGGAATATTAGTGAAAAAGCTTTACAGAGAGGAGGAGGGATCTGTACAAGAATTATTTGAGTGATAGATCATATGAAAAGAAAAAGAATGTAAAGAAAGTGGAGAAAGCATTAAAATATGAATAAAGAGGTGTGAAGTGGAGGCCATGGATAAAATTGTGAGGATCTGGAAGATGCAGTTAGACGGCATTATAGTAAAATATTGTACTGGCATGTTAATAAACTGAGAGGGGACAGTCAATCCGAAGAGAGATGGGCAGAACAGTTAAAGACTGTGCTAAACCAAGATGGAATTGCAGGAAAAGATATAGATAAAAATGAAAAGTTTGTTATACCTTGGATATGAAGGAAGATTTGTTTTGTGAGGAAGAATTAGCGACAGTACTAAAAGGATTAAAAAATAATAAGGCTCCAGGTACCGATAGTGTGGTTAATGAGTTTCTTAAATATGCTGGCTCCGAGATTAGAAATGAGCTACTGAAGATTATGAACATGATTTTTGAAGAAGGGGAAGTACCTAACGATTTTAGGAGAACCTTAATCAAACCACTTTATAAGAAAGGTGGTAAAAGTGAGTGTGGTAATTATTGAAACATTAATCTGGTCTCTGTATGTAGCAAATTACTTAGTAAAATGATACTTTTTAGACTGAGAGATGCTATAGAAGTTTTAGGAGAAGAACAGTGTAGTTTTAGAAAAGGTAGAGGATTTGTCGACCAAATTTTCACTCTTAGGTTAATAATTGAGAATTGTCTGAGTTGTCAAACACCTTTGGTCCTCAGTTTTATAGATTATGAGCAAGCGTTCGATTCTGTTGATGAGAGCTTTATCAACTTATTCTTGTATGGTACACGAAACAAATACATAAAAGTGATAACCGCTGTGTACGGGAATAACCCTGCTGCGGTTAAGGTAGGAAATAAGGTTAGAAGCTGGTTTTGTATTAAATTAGGAGTTAAGCAGGGTTGCGTTTTATCCCCCTTTGTATAAATCATTTTGACGGACCTTGTCATAAGGAGCACAGGAAAGGCAATAGGAGACCATGGAATCAAATGGGGAGGAAAAACCCTCCTGGACTTAGATTACGCTAACGATATAAGCATCCTTGATGAAAGTGTGAGCAAAATGAATGAGCTTTTAGAGGTTTTGTGAGCTCAGGGTGCTAGAATAGGTTTGAAAATGAATGTTTAGAAGACGAAGTCACTAAGGCTAGGAGTAAGTGAAGACGAAAAGGTGACGTTGGAGAACGAAAAGGTCGGTACTATTATTTGCAAAGACGGTGGGAGCACTGAAGATGTAAAAAGTAGAATAGCCAAGGCTCGGGGTGTTTTGTCACAGTTAGAAAAAGTTTGGAAGAATAGGAAAATAAGTCTCCAAACTAAGATTACAATATTTGATGCTAATATGGCTCTGAAGCATGGGCTAGACGATTTGCTAGATGTTTTCGAGAGAAATTGCTACGGATTGTTCTGGGTGAATACTGACTGACCGTATTTGAAACAGTAGGCTGTACGAGAAATGTGGTTCAATCCCTTTTTATAGGGCTATAATGAAAGAAAGGTTGAGATGACTAGGGCATCTTGTGTGGATGAAGGATGACAGATTGCCCAGGATTGTGTATTTTGGACAATAGTCTAGGGATGAATGGAAAGCAAGGCGTTCTCATCTTGTGTGGGAGTACGTCATAAATAAAGATTTAAAGGAAATAGGAACTTCCATAGAGGTTGTAAAAAAGGGAGCCTTTGAACAGATTGGGATGGAGGAGGAGCGTGCTTAGCTGTACTGGCCTCAGGTGGCATGGTGCTGTGGTGAGATCTTAGTAGCAACAGTTGTTATAGTTATTATACCTTCCCACCTTTTGCCACCTGATAGTAGCTCAAAAGTTTACCGATCTTTATCCGCCAGACAATAATGAAAACGCAACCGCTGGGTAAAATGAAAAAAATAAAAAAAACAGAAAACAGGCGAAAAAACAGGTTGCAAAAACAGAACAGAAACAGGTACGACAAAAAAGCTGACCTTTTTCTGTTTTCTGTTCTTTTTTTTGAAAAACAGAAACAAAAACAGGTTAGACAAGAACAGAAACAGATATAAAAACAAAAGCAGTGCCGGGGCTTAGTCCCAAGTGAATATTGCTGGAGAGAATTTCTCCTCCCAAGAGTAAGTGATCAGAGCTCTATAGCATATATCCACATGGAAAACATGCAGAATATTATAAATTAAAGGCCGCAGTACACAGAAAAATTCCTAAAATAGCATAGCTTAGTTTCTTAGATTTTATATGGGTACTTACTTTTACCAAGAATATTGACAAAAAATCCATGAAAAATAACCAAAGCTAAACTCCTGGCTAGTAGGAATATAGGAGTTGGTTTTACTGATGGTTGTCTGGGGCTGTAAGCATTTCGTTCCAATCCTTTAATTACAAAGCCAAATAGAGCTAAAAGATATTTATACATGGTTTTAATTCCTTTCACCCTTCATTTTTTTTTCTTTCCAGGAAATGATAATGGGGAAAACCTACCACTCATTTACAAGTTTGAGTTGCTATTAACCAATATCTGCAAAAGTAATAAGTGCATTTACGATCCTAAAAAGAAGTGGCATTCAGTACTAGAAACCTTGATGGGCATAGACGCCAGTAATGCTGAAATTGTTGAGACTTTTAGTTGTATATACGATTTGTATTTACCAAAGTAAGTTGTTTTCCTTTATTAACACATTAGCAATCTTTCGCCATTGGACCAAGTTGTACTGGGTTACATATAAGTCTAAGACAATGGCACGTATTGGTAAATTTTAACTTCTTCTCCAGTATTGAGAGAAAGGAATCACGTTAGAAGGATCAAGATTGACAGACTGTCGAGGACCGTTCTTTTCGGCCAGACAAAAAGCAGCTGTCATCCTCAAATGGGTTGGGAGGAGATCCTAAGGAAGGATTTAAGGGAAACTGAAAACTATGAGGAGTATCTAAAGAGGAAAGCTTTTGACAGATTGGGATGGAGGAGGAGTGTTCGTAGCTGTGTTGGACTCAGGCAGATTGGTGTTGTTGTGAGTTGTTACTAGTATTAGTAGTAATTGCAAAACCAGCCTTTCATAAGAAGACCTTTTTCCTTTGCTCTTAATTAACTCGTCTTCAAAACACCTTGATAGTCATTTATTGTATATGCCTTTTCATTGTACATTATATTTTGACTTCTCATTTTATTTTGTTGCCTGTTTCTGAATTCATTGCCTTCTTGTGAAACATGGGAGAAGACAGGAAAAAGTGCCATGTGTCCATGCATCTTTCATTCTTGATTCTTCTCTTACTCCATTTCAATGGCCTTTGGAAAAAGAACAGAATTCCACTTTTTCCTAATTTTACAGGAGAGCAAAAGCAATGAAAAATCTTTCTCATAAATCAGAATTTAAGAAACTTGAAACTTTCAAGGCTGTTTCCTAGTTAACCTCTCGATTGGAATTCTTGGGGAATTTCCAAATGGCTGAATTGTTTGTTACATAGAAGACAAGGCACTTGATCCATTTTTGCGAAACAACAATTTTACAATTTCATCTTTTTCCTTTTGCTAAATGGGCTTAAAAACTTAATTATTTTTTTTTCACTTACAAGTCATCAGTTCAATATATAAAACAAACCATAATCCACCAAAAGACGAAAATTCTTCTTAAAGAAGCTCAACTTCGTCTGGAATATATTCGCGAAGCTCCTTGCCATACAGAAGGTTTCTGTAAAGCCAAAGGAAACCTCTCGGATTAAGGGATGAAGAAAAATGAGGTTTTCGTGGCTTCGGTTTCCTGATCATGTGGCCATTTGGAAACTTCTGGATAAGAACCAAGATGATAGCAACTTAACCCTTTTTCTGTAAATTCATGGTTTGAATGAATGAATGAACTTTATTACCCGTAAAAGTATAAAAGACACAAAGTATGGAGTATTATAAATAAACAAAAACGATAAACAGCGAGAAAGAACATTCAATCTAACAAAAGACAACATGGACTAATTAAACCAGTATCAATACGGAATAAAGGCTGCAGAGGGTCGTAAACGTGAATAAAGTTGATAGTCTTTTACATAAATCATCAGTGGAAGACCGAATCCAAGAAGGCACATCTATTAAACCAAATTGAGCAATTATTTTTCTGTTTCGGTGCCATCTAGGAAGCCGGAGGAGGAATTTGCAATATCTGAAATAAGCCGCACGTAGAGTATGGTGATCTTTCTTACGAAACAGATGAGCCATGCCTGATAAAAACAAAAGCACAGGGGCGCAATAAGCGTTGTAAATCATGCACAAACCGTTGCGGTTGCAACGGCTTTTGTTTGGGGATATTTTTCCGTAAGCGACACGTAGGTTTTTCATGGCTTGATTCACTAGGGATGAACAGGTAGTGGAAAGTGTTGGGCCAAAACACAGACCAAGCCAACTAACTAAAAAAGAACATAGCAGAAATGCAGTCCCAGCAACGAATGGAGCGACCGCACAAGGGCTGTTAAACAAATAAACTCGCATTTAGACGCATTAACTGACAGTCCAATCTTAGATAGTTCATTGGTTAAAATAGTAAAATTGGAAAGCAATCCACAGCGAGTCCGGGCAACAAGAATAACGTCGTCTGCATATGCAACAGAAGACAAACCAATATTACCTTAAAAACAGAACTTTTAAGGGGACACAGGCACGATGCAAGCACACATTTAAATATACTAGGAGACAACACGGCACTCGTAACCCAAGCGGAGACCTGTAGCAATGGCAGATTTTAGTGCAGCGGAATCAAGGAACTCTAAACAGAATGTATGAGAAAAGCCGATCTGGGTGGCCTCAACAAGACCAGGAATAGCAGTGATGAGTATACTGCTAGAAACACTATCGAGCAGTCCCCTAATTACTACAAGAGGTTTAGGATCGATCACTTTAGCAAGAATGTTTGGACAAAAGCGGATGCAGCAAGAGAATTGGTGGAAACTTTATCCCGCGTGGCAACAAGGCATGTTTTCCGAACCGGATCGGACTTTACTGAAAAATTTCCGTCATGTCCGGCGAAAGAATCAAGCTTTTCCTTGTGAGAAACGGGGTCTCTTAGTTCTGGAGGCGGATATTTAAGAAGGATGGCATACGGGGGTTTGCGATTGGTAGCCCTGCCATCTGAGACCAAAGAACTATTTTTAGACGTTGCTGGACTATTGACGTGAGCAAGGCACTGGTTGACTTTGGCGGTAAGGATAGAATAAGCTGACGCCGGAATACTGGGGACTTCAAAGGGGGATTTGATCACGAACTCTGGAATATCAATATTTTTTGCTGAGCAGCGAAAAAGAGTAGCGATAATGTCCAACAATGAACTATTCTTAGCACTGGGTCCCGAACGACGAGGTATAGGCTCATCTGGGAAGCAATTACTATATAAAAGTTTCTTAGCGTAATAGTTGTTTAAGCAACTTAATAAAATACTGAAGGAAACTATTAAATACACTGAACACACGCTTATAATGATCAACAAAATTTTAGCTAGCTGGACACAAGATAGGGCAGTTTGGGAGCATTTCTCACTATTAATAACCTTATTCCAGGAGCCAAAATTTGGCATTTTGCCTAGCACGGTTTACTTCAGGATCAACATTCCAATTAGGCTTCCTAGTACCAATCCGAACTTTATCCGCAGGGACTGCAGCTTTGGAAGCTGATTTAAGGCAATGGACAATTTGATAATAATAGCAATTTAGGTCAACTCTACTTGAAGGCGAGGAAACCGAAGTTTGCGGCTGATGATATGGCACTTTTATGGTCAACAGTAAAGCAGTTAGCGTAGCAAGGTATAGGGGGACATTAGCATGATCCCAGTTCAACTCCCTATGCCACTTCGGCTGAGCCGAAAGTGTTTTGCCAGATATCTCACAGGACAAATTACAGCTAAGAATAAGGTGATTGTAATCAATCTTCTCTTCATCCACCCTGACAATCGATGATAATGAGCTGGAACTGGAAGTGATCACGCGATCCAGGTTCGATTTTGAACAGCCTTTGTTATGAATACACGTGAATGGGAGGCTCTTATCTGCTACGTGATATCTGCTAGGAAGTGATTCTAGCAAGAGGGTTGACCTATCGGAGGTACCAAGAATGTCACAGTTCAGGTCACCAGATAAAACCCAATTTAGTTCTTTTAAATGTAGACTTTCGAGTAAAGACTTTAAACTGGAGCAAAATTTAGTGAAAGATGTGAACGATGCTCTAGAACGTCGATCGCAAGGTAAATAAACGTTTATAAAGGCAGTACTGTCACTTTGAATCGCTAAGATGTTATCATCACTATGAATCACAGAGGGCTTTGATGGGGAACGGAAGAAAATTGTTAGACCACCGGAAGGGCGGCCTTTAGTTTTCTTAGCCTCTTGCAGAAAAAATGGTGGACAGAAAATCGCTTTAGGCTAGAAACGTTTGAGTTGGTCAAAAGATGTTCTTGCAAGAACTCTGTCATGGACCATAATTCGTTAATTAACAAGTCTTTGTCTTTTGTGCCATTAATATTGAAAGAAGCAAAACTTAAAATAGTGGCTTGGTTCATTTTGGAGCAGAGTTCAGAGCGCGTTTGATCACTGGGCAATTAATGCTATAGGAAACATGAGCTTCGTCACAGTTGGCACATTTCGGGGCCTCTAAGCAAGGATTGTCTTTAGTATTGGAATAGTATCCAGAACATTTAGAGCACTTCATCTCATTTGGGGCACATGGGCAGTGAGCTAACGAATGATGGATACTTTGTTATCTAAGACACCGTCTGGGTAGTTCTTTTTATTCCGATATTTTAAAAGACTCGTAACCCAAGCGGAGACCTGTAGCAATGGCAGATTTTAGTGCAGCGGAATCAAGGAACTCTAAACAGAATGTATGAGAAAAGCCGATCTTGGTGGCCTCAACAAGACCAGGAATAGCGGTGATGAGTATACTGCTAGAAACACTATCGAGAAGTCCCCTAATTACTACAAGAGGTTTGGCATCGATCACTTTAGCAAGAATGTTTGGACAAAAGCGGATGCAGCAAGAGAATTGGTGGAAACTTTATCCCGCGTGGCAACAAGCCATCTTTTCCGAACCGGATCGGACTTTACTGAAAAATTTCCGTCATGTCCGGCGAAAGAATCAAGCTTTTCCTTGTGAGAAACGGGGTCTCTTAGTTCTGGAGGCGGATATTTAAGAAGGATGGCGTACGAGGGTTTGCGATTGGTAGCCCTACCATCTGAGACCAAAGAACTATTTTTAGACGTTGCTGGACTATTGACGTGAGCAAGCCACTGGTTGACTTTGGCAGTAAGGATAGAATAAGCTGACGCCGGAATACTGGGGACTACAGAGGGGGATTTGATCACGAACTCTGGAATATCAATATTTTTTGCAGAGCAGCGAGAAAGAGTAGCGATAATGTCCGACAATGAACTATTCTTAGCACTGGGTCCCGAACGACGAGGTATAGGCTCATCTGGGAAGCAATTACTATATAAAAGTTTCTTAGCGTAATAGTTGTTTAAGCAACTTAATAAAATACTGAAGGAAACTATTAAATACACTGAACACACGCTTATAATGATCAACAAAATTTTAGCTAGCTCGACACAAGATAGGGCAGTTTGGGAGCATTTCTCACTATTAATAACCTTATTCCAGGAGCCAAAATTTGGCATTTTGCCTAGCACGGTTTACTTCAGGATCAACATTCCAATTAGGCTTCCTAGTACCAATCCGAACTTTATCCACAGGGACTGCAGCTTTGGAAGCTGATTTAAGGCAATGGACAGTTTGATAAAAATAGCAATTTAGGTCAACTCCACTTGAAGGCGAGGAAACCGAAGTTTGCGGCTGGTGATATGGCACTTTTATGGTCAACAGTAAAGCAGTTAGCGTAGCAAGGTATAGGGGGACATTAGCATGATCCCAGTTCAACTCCCTATGCCGCTTCGGCTGAGCCGAAAGTGTTTTGCCAGATATCTCACAGGACAAATTACAGCTAAGAATAAGGTGATCTTCATCAATCTTCTCTTCATCCACCCTGACAATCGATGATAATGAGCTGGAACTGGAAGTGATCACGTGATCCAGGTTCGATTTTGAACAGCCTTTGTTATGAATACACGTGAATGGGAGGCTCTTATCTGCGACGTGATATCTACTAGGAAGTGATTCTAGCAAGAGGGTTGACCTATCGGAGGTACCAAGAATGTCACAGTTCAGGTCACCAGATAAAACCCAATTTAGGTCTTTTAAATGTAGACTTTCGAGTAAAGACTTTAAATTGGAGCAAAATTTAGTGAAAGATGTGAACGATGCTCTAGAACGTCGATCGCAAGGTAAATAAACGTTTATAAAGGCAGTACTGTCACTTTGAATCGCTAAGATGTTATCATCACTATGAATCACAGAGGGCTTTGATGGGGAACGGAAGAAAATTGTTAGACCACCGGAAGGGCGGCCTCTAGTTTTCTTAGCCTCTTGCGGAAAAAATGGTGGACAGAAAATCGCTTTTGGCTAGAAACGTTGGATTTGGTCAAAAGATGTTCTTGCAAGAACTCTGTCATGGACTAATGATTCGTTAATTAACAAGTCTTTGTCTTTTGTGCCATTAATATTGAAAGAAGCAAAACTTAAAATAGTGGCTTGGTTCATTTTGGAGCAGAGTTCAGAGCGCGTTTGATCACTGGGCAATTAATGCTATAGGAAACATGAGCTTCGTCACAGTTGGCACATTTCGGGGCCTCTAAGCAAGGATTGTCTTTAGTATTGTAATAGCATCCAGAACATTTAGAGCACTTCATCTCATTTGGGGCACATGGGCAGTGAGCTAATGAATGATGGATACTTTGTTATCTAAGACACCGTCTGGGTAGTTCTTTTTATTCCGATATTTTAAAAGACTCGTAACCCAAGCGGAGACCTGTAGCAATGGCAGATTTTAGTGCAGCGGAATCAAGGAACTCTAAACAGAATGTATGAGAAAAGCCGATCTGGGTGGCCTCAACAAGACCAGGAATAGCGGTGATGAGTATACTGCTAGAAACACTATCGAGAAGTCCCCTAATTACTACAAGAGGTTTGGGATCGATCACTTTAGCAAGAATGTTTGGACAAAAGCGGATGCAGCAAGAGAATTGGTGGAAACTTTATCCCGCGTGACAACAAGCCATCTTTTCCGAACCGGATCGGACTTTACTGAAAAATTTCCGTCATGTCCGGCGAAAGAATCAAGCTTTTCCTTGTGAGAAACGGGGTCTCTTAGTTGCGGAGGCGGATATTTAAGAAGGACGGCGTACGAGGGTTTGCGATTGGTAGCCCTACCATCTGAGACCAAAGAACTATTTTTAGACGTTGCTTGACTATTGACGTGAGCAAGGCACTGGTTGACTTTGGCGGTTAGGATAGAATAAGCTGACGCCGGAATACTGGGGACTTCAGAGGGGGATTTGATCACGAACTCTGGAATATCAATATTTTTTGCAGAGCAGCGAGAAAGAGTAGCGATAATGTCCGACAATGAACTATTCTTAGCACTGGGTCCCGAACGATGAGGTATTATATAAAAGTTTCTTAGCGCAAAGAACGTCTTCATACGGGAAAAAATCACTAGCGTATTTCACAATCGACTGATGGTCCAACCCCTCATCGAGATTAATCTGAACAAAGTTCAAAACAGGGCAATTGTCCATGATAAGCAAATTTCACTCACGACTCGGCACCAGTCCAAAAACAATTAAGCGAAAAAGATGTATCCACAGAGAAGTTCTCGATAAGCACAATTATGAAATGATCTGCACTGGCTGAATGAATGCAATAAGGATAAATAATAACGTATCTTTGAGTGGGGCAAATAATCCAGTAATTTTCAAGTAATCCAAGTATTTCAGTGCACGACTCAGATGATAATAGTACTGAATACTAACTCAGAGGCACAATCCATAAATAATCCTTAAGCCATAATCACATATAAATTTATCTAACAAGTTTCAATTGCAAGTTCAAAAGTATTTCACTCGTTATTTATTCCGAACAGGTACAGAGTTAATCCGGCTTAAATTCAGTTAATTGTTCACTGGTCAAATACCAAAAGATAACTGTGAAGTGGTTTGAAGTGGCTCGTTTTCCTTGTGGGAAGTTTTAAACTTCACAATTTCAAAATCCTTTGTGTACCAGAACCAGCGTATTCCGGTTAACTTTGATGTTTCTACAAACGAATATTTATTTGAGAATTCAGCAAAATCATAGATTTCTTCCTTTTTTACCTGATGAGCATTCATAGGCATCTTGCCTCTGGCATACCTGGTGACACTTGCCCAGTCAGCAGACACACTGACTTCATTTTTTTTTTTTTTTGCTTTCTCTATCCTTGCATGGTCCGAATCACGTTCTAGATGTATGTGACGTGGTTCCAGAAACTTCTAGTCAATTACTTATAGGGCTCCGACAGCAATTTTAGACAAAAAGTAAGACAAGATTCCAGTAACAATAGAATTCTGTTCTGGCCTCTGCATGTACTAGAGACAATTACAACCTGCTTCAGATTTGACCTACTCTGGCCAAGCAACAAATATAAAGCATAGGTGACCTCACTAGCTCCTTTTTTATGGCTCTTCGTGCCATAAAAAAAATTACGATTTTTCTCCATCTTCTGAAACATCCACTGTCACATTATACATCCAGAGCTGACACTTATAGAAAACTAATTATGCCTTAACACCTGGGACTAGTAGGCATTGCTGCATGTCAAATGTACAAGGAGCTAAAATTCCTTCTGATTTCTGTTCTTTAAAGGCACTTTTCTGCTGGTATTTTTGTAGGATTTTAGAGATTCCTTGTTCAGGATATGCCTAAATTTTTATCTTTTAAGCTTTCGCATAGTCCGTGGGATTTTTTGGCGAGACGGTTGAATCCAAATTAAAGTTTTTTGTTGGACCATCGCTTGTTTGGACGGCCTGGGGTCGCTTCCAACCGGCTTTCGTAGGGTTAAAATCAAAGATCATACTTGCGGGTAAGTGCAGGGGCATTCAAAGTAGGTGTTGGAACCATCGTAAGGATGCTCAGCTGCTTGGATATAAAACCGATACTGCTTGGTGAGCTGCAGTAGCATCTCATTACTCATGAAATCAAACCAACTTAGGCCTTCAATCCTTCTCAGACTCTTGGTCTGGAATACATCGATGGCCCTTAGTGTTGTGGTTGATGCATGCCATGTTTCAGCTTCGTAAAGTATTACAGAACCGACAAGGGCGTTGAAAATCCGCAGTTTAGTTTAAAGACTGATCTTCCGTTTTCCCCAAAGATGACCGTTCAGCCTACCAATGGCAGAAGACAATTTGGATATCCTTGCTTGGAGCTCGGGGAGAAGCTATCCATCTGAGAAAATTATAGAGTCCAGGTAGGTGAACCTTTGGACAACTTCAATGCTAGTTATTTTGTCTAGGCTAACTGGAGAATTAACAGTAGGAGAAGACGGGTCTATGGCCATAATTTTCGTCTTATCCCAGCTTATCTGCAGTCCCACGCTAGCGACCTCTTCTTGTAAAATCTGAAGTGCTTTCAGCAACTGATCCATGGAGACATCTAGGATGGCAAGGGCATCAGCAAAGTCAGCGTCTGAGATGACGTGATCCCCAAGTTTGAGCCCAAAACTGAGACGTGAAGTTGCCTTTGTCATGATGTGGTCTATGATGGCATTGAAGAGCTCTGGGGTCACTGCAATAAAAAGAACTACTGTTACTACCACTAACAACTTACCGCAGCACCAAGCCGCCTGAAGCCAACACAGCTACGCACGCTCCTCCTCCACCCCAATCTATTCAGAGCCTTCTTCTTTAGACCCTCTAAAGAAGTTCTTATTTCCTTTTAATCTTTCTTTAGGACATCCTCCCACCCCAGACGAGGACGACCTGCTTTCTGTTTAACCCTAGATGGGTGGTGGAAAAGGAGAATCTTCGGGAATTGATTGAACCACACTTTTCGTAGAGCCTACTGTTTGAAATACGATTAGTCAGCCGGGTACCCAGAAAAATCCATAGGCAATTTCTCTGGAAAACATCCAGCAAATCTTCATCCGATTTTTGGAACGCCCTTGCTTCAGAGCCATATTTTACCACTGTCATAACTGTACCTTCCATTATTCTAATCTTGGTTTGCAGACTTTTCTTCCTTTTCTTCCAAACTTTTATTAATTGTGGAAAAACACCCTGAGCCTTGGCTATTCTATTTTTAACATCTTCACTGTTCTCACCTTCTTTACTAATAATACTACTGAGGAAAGTGAAGCTGCCCATCTGATCATTCTTTTCGTTTGCCAACATCACCATTTCATCTTCACTTATTCCTAGCTTCAGTGACTTAGTCTTCTTAACACAAATTTTCAAACCTATTCTAGCACCATGAACCATTTTGCTCAAACATTCATCTAGGATGCTTAAATCATCAGCATAATCTAAGTCCAGGAGTGTTTTTCCTCGTAATTTTGATTCCATGGTGTCCCATTGCCTTTCCTGTGCTCATTAAGACAAAGTCCATCAAAATGATTCATATGAAGGGGGATGGAACACAACCCTGCTTAATTCCTGATTTGATACAAAACCAGCTGCTAACCTCATTTCCTACCTAAACATCAGCAGTATTATTCTCGTACATAGCACTAATTGCATAGCTAAATCTCTTCTATCAACATAATCGAACGCTTGCTCATAATCTATAAAACTGAGGACCAAAGGCGTTTGGCAACTAAGGCACTTCTCAATTATTAACCTAAGAGTAAAAATTTGGTCGACACATCCTCTACCTTTTCTAAAACCGCACTGTTCTTCTCTTAAAACCTTGTCTTCTGCATGTCTCAGTCTAAAAATCATCACATTACTAAGTAATTTGCTACCTACGGAGACCAGACCAATGCCTCGATAATTACGACACTCACTCTAATCATTTTTCTTATGCAGTGGTTTAATTAAAGTTTTCCTAATATTGTAAGGTACTTCCCCTTTTTCAAAAATTATATTCATAATCTTCAATAGCTTATTTCTAATCTCGGAGCCAGCATGTTTAAGAAACCCATTAACTACACTATCAGCACCTGGAGCCTTATTATTTTTTAATCCTGTTAGTGCTGTCGCTAATTCTTCCTCACAAAACAAATCTTGCTTCACATCCAAGGTATCATAAGCTTTTTCATTTCCCTCTATATCTTTTCCTGCAACTGTATCTTGGTTTAGCACATTCTCAAAATGTTCCGCCCATTTCTCTTTAACTCTTTTCTTATCACTAATTGTGGCCCCGTTCCTATCTTTAACTGGGACAAGTCTGGATTGACTACTCCCTCTCAATTTGTTAACATGCTAGTACAATATTTTACTATTAAATAAAAATCGACTTTGTCAATGGAAATCGTAAGTCTAAAAACAAAGTTTTGATCACAGTATTTACGTCAAAATAATCTGTTGTTTATGGTAATTCCAAATATAAAGATTAATTAATTTTAATTTTCCTCATCTAAAGCTACTAGTGTATGAAAGTTTGCTGAATTCTCTAGAAAGGAGTGCGATTGGAATCTGAAGCCTACGAGAACCCTAGAGCAGCAATCCACAAAAATACCTACACAACGATTCTTGTCCACACTGAGCCGAAATAATATGGAGAAAAAATTCCAAGAACTAGTGAAAGAAATGCTCAAAACCGTTTCGAGGCATCATTGTGCAAGACATAGACTGTAGTATAAATTGTGGTGATTGAGCGTTAGCCTCCCCCATATTTAGGATAACTCTAGATTCGGTATTAAAATGAACGTAAGTTATTCTGTATACGAGGCTCCTGCCCAACCTTTTGTTCTTTACGCTGAAGTTCGACTTGTTTCCTCAATTCTTCAGGAAGGAATGCTGTAGTGCGAGGGTATATGTAGGGAAAACGGGTACAACATTTTAAACAAAGCAGTGGGTAAAACAAAGCAAAGCTCTAACAAACTTTAATTAAAAAAAGAAATCTGAATACGTCGACTTCATGTCCGGAAGCCTTTATCAACAGAAAAAAGAAAAAATGAATTAAGCTAAATTAAACAAAGTATATAAAGAAAAGAAAAACAATAAACAAAACTCGCGTCTTAATAGCCTCCAATATCACCATGTAAAAGTTATTTGAAAATTATATTGGAAGCTATTAAGATGTGAATCATGTTTATTGTTTTTTTTTTCGTTTTCCTGTTATTTATATATTTTGTTTAATTTAGCATAATTCATTTTGTTTTTTGTTTATTTATTTGTTTTTGTTACTTTTTTTAATGAAGGCTTCCGGACGTTTTTACCTTTTTTTGCTTTGTTTTGTCCACTGTTTTATTTAAAATACTATACGCATGTTCGCTATATTTTTATTTGTTAAATTGTATTTACTTCCATTGATTTTTGAATTAAAATCAAGTTGCCATCAAGCCATGGTTAACTGGAGAAAAGACCAAATCAGGTAGTCTGAGTGAGAGGCACAGCTGGCATAAACCTTTTCCAGGATTGTATGAAAATTATGTCATTTTCACTCGTACATAAATAGTCAATCATGCAACCGTCCTAGGGAAGAACTAAGGTAGATAGTCATAGTCATAAGGTAGATATGATGGAGTGGGCTTGTTGATATACATTTTATTTTAACATAAAATATTCAGTTCAAATGTTATTAAAGACAATCGTTATGTACAAGACTTGCAACTACCCGCTGGCTGTGTATTCAAAATGTTTTCAACAAAGTATTGGTAAGCTTTAGCGTACAGAGTGAGGGTTTGAGGGTGGGAAACCTCCCTAATATGCAATTCCTTTTCCTTCTGCGTTTTTCAAATTCTGTGTATTATAAGCTGTAATATTGCTCTTTACTTCTTTGAAAAAGCAAGTGTTTTTTCATTTGATCAACTAAAAGGTCGCAATAAATTTTTATTCATGTATTGTTTGTGTGGTTGTATTGTGCACTTGTATTGTTTGTGTGGGGCTAATTCAGCTGAGTGGCTCCTAATTTGGACCCTTCCTGAAGTGTAGCCCCGTGTGAAGTATATCCTTATCTGTCCGTCCTGGCTATGATACGGAGTCTCTCCTCAAAGTTTCATTATTGTTATCGTCATTGTCAGCAAAATAGCTTTGCTTATCGTTATTTTACCTTTGATAAGCATTTTATTTTCTAAACAGCCTATGGGTCGAATTTTTATCACTACATTTATAAGTGATTTTATAACCATTACTTTTTTCACTTTTCCTTTTTTTCACTTGTATTTATATACTGTTTTCTTGTATTTTATATTTTATAATTCAAGACTTCTGGTTGACTTAAAAGTGTATAACAACTGCTTTATTCTAGTGTTATAATATTTGAAGGGGATTTTGTCCTGGGCAAAATCCTTGTTTTTCACGTGGAATATTATATTTTATTTTGTCTTTTTCATCATTCAACTTTGGGTAGTATTTTTTTTTTCAATGCTTGGATATAATTATTTGTAATTTGTGTTTTTTTATGTTTTGAATAATTTTATTTTTATTCTAGGCATTTAGATGGTTTAAAAGCATGTAATAATTTCTTTCGGCTTCTTCTTCTGTATCACGACCCAGAGCTATGTTCAGTTTTCGATAATAACAAAATTGATATCGGACAGTTTTGTGCTGATTGGGTAAAGTCCTTTTTAGTTTATTCTGAGTTTGAGTTTAGAGTTTAATTGTAAATCTTTGTGCTTAGATATATCTCTCTAAAAAGGAGTTTTTCTTTTGGTGGTGTGATTTCTAACCAAGATTGGTGTATATAGAAAACATCATTGGACTTTAGTTCTTAAGCATAGTAGCTCCAATTTGAGAACTTATTCGCTTATTTTCAATTTTCGCCAAAAAACATTTCGGACTTAAATTGAAGAATAAAAAAATAAGAAATATTTGAATGACTCGTAAAAAAAGCTTTGATTTTGAGCCCTAATGTTAAAAAAGACTCGTAAAAATGACTCGTAAAAAAAGCTTTGATTTTGAGCCCTATTTAGCCCTGATGTTTTGCAAGCAGGTAGATTCTTTCTTTTTTTTTATTAAATAAAAAAACAAGTTTTTTTCGACTGAAAGTAAGGAGCGACATTAAAACTTAAAACGAACAGAAATTACTTCGTATATGAAAGGGGCTGCTTCCTCATCAACGCCCCGCTCTTTACGCTAAAGTTTGACTCTTTCTCTCAACTCTTCTTTTTAAAACAGTAAAGAACTTTAGCGTAAAGAGCGGGGCGTTGATGAGGAAGCAGCCCCTTTCATATACGAAGTAATTTCTGTTCGTTTTAAATTTTAATGTCGCTCCTTGCTTTCAGTTGAAAAAACTTTTTTTTTTAATTTCTGAACGTTTTTGAATCTGTGCATGCTTTGATTTTGGCTCTCCGCAGAGGAATAATTAAAACGAAATTTGCATATTTATTTTTTTGGCTAAATGGCTTCTCATAATTTTGATCGAATGATTTTGAGAAAAAAAGAGCGGGGGAGGAAGCCTAGTTGCCCTCCAATTTTTTGGTTAATTAAAAAGGCAACTACAACTTTTAATTTTTTACGAATCTTTTTATTAGTAAAAGATATACGTAACTTATAAATTAGCTTACGTAAAGAACTTTTTTATTCTCATGTTTTTATTACATGTATGAGAGGGTTCGCCCCCTCGTCAGTACCTCTCTCTTTACGCTAAATCTTAAATTTTGTCCCAATTCATTAAAAATGACCCATGAATCACAAAAGATGTAGAATAAATTGTTGACATTACTAAAAATACTTTAGCGTAAAGAGTGAGGTATTAGGGGGACTTGAGCCCCTCATATGGGTAATAATTTCTGTTCGTTTTAAGTTTTAATGCTGCTCCTTACTTCCAGCTCAAAAATACTTTTTCATATTTATTTTTTCATTGTTTTTTCTTTTTGATAATGCTAGTAAATCCTGCGCTCCCTTCATGGAAATTTTCTTCCCCCATGACAAAATCCTCGATGGAAAGTTCCCTCAGCATATCCCCCTGTTCTCAACCCCTCACCCCAACCAAAAAATCCTCCTGAAAACGCCTGTACACTTCCCAATAACCATTACTATATGTAAGCACTGGTCAAAGTTTGTAACTTGTAGCCCCTCCCACGGGGACTGTGGGGAGTAAGTCGTCCCCAAAGACATAGTTATAAGGTTTTTCGACTACGCTGAATAAAATGGCTATCTCAGAATTTTGATCCGTCGACTTTGGGAAAATAATGAGCGTTGGAGGGGGCCTAGGTGCCCTCCAATTTTTTTGGTCACTTAAAAAGGGCACTAGAACTTTTCATTTCCATTAGAATGAGCCCTCTCGCAAGATTCTAGGACCACTGGGTCGATACGATCACCCCTGGGAAAAAAAAACAAACAAACAAATAAACACGCATTCATGATCTCCCTTCTGGAAAAAAAATACAAAATTCCACATTTTTGTAGATAGGAGCTTGAAACTTCTACAATCGGGTTGTCTGATACGCTGAATCTGATGGTGTGATTTTCGTTAAGATTCTATGACTTTTAGGGGGTGTTTACCCCTATTTTCTAAAAATTTTCTCAGGCTCGTAACTTTTGATGTGTAAGACTAAACTTGATAAAACTTATATAATTAAAATAAACATTAAAATGCGATTCTTTTGATGTAGCTATTGGTATCAAAATTCCATTATTTAGAGTTTTGGTTACTATTGAGCCGGGTCGCTCCTTACTACAGTTCGTTACCACGAACTTTTTGATTCTGTAAAATAGATTAGGCTATTTCTTCTACAGAAAATAAGCTAGGCATAAAAAAAGCTGCTTATTACGGCCTTTTGACAAAAAGTGGTCCTGTTTCTTCAGCCCCGCTTAAAGTAAAACTGAAGAAGAAAACAAATAAGACTGATATTCTTATTTAGGTTTTGACGGTTAGCTCTGACTTTGCCGGCTATCTCAAGCTGTAGGAATAACAAGAACAAATGGTTTCTTGAACACATTTCTATACTAAACATTTGCTTCCAAAAATACGGTTTACTAAATGTTTTGAAAAAGTCCCAGCGCCTTATTCATTATTGTAATAAGTTTATGTAACCAGCCTCGCCACCCGTAGTACATATCTGATTTTTTTAGTTCTCATTCCAAAATAGCACCTTGATAGTACATTTACAAATGTAGTTATTCGCAATAATTGTTTCTAAAAGTTTTGTAACTCTGAGAGGGGAAAATAGTATTTAGGACTCGGAAAATATATTCAGAGAACTTCTAGTTTCAGCCAATTTTTGGCTGAAAAAAAAAAATGCTGTCTCTTGTATTTGCAGTGTAACCCATTTTAGCTTTACCTTACCGTAGACCTTAGGTCCTCCTATGACTCCAGAGCCACTTAGGGCAATCCAAGAAGAGCTGCCAGTCATCTCTCATCGCTGCGGCCGCCCAGACATCTTCTCATTTAGGTTGGATTGAAGCATTGAGCTTTGTTAGGTCAGCCCGGTAGCTGCGTCGTAGGGTATTTTATGGGCGTTCTCTTCTTCTGGTGCAACTTGGTTGCTACTGAAGGATGACCTTTGGTAGGCGAGTTTCAGGTATTTGTATCACATTACCGAGGTATCTCCACTTCCTATGTTTGATCACTTTGGTTACCAATGCCTGAGATGTTTTCTGTCGTATAGTAATGTTTGTTACTTTTTGGGACCAGTGGATATCTAGAATGCGCCTTAAACACATTTTTTGAACTTGAGAAGTTTCTTTTCATGTAGTTGATCTATGTGCTAAGTTTCAGAACCATAGCAAAGTGTTGCTGTTGAACAGCCTCAGCTCGATTTAAAAGAGAGTACTTCTGGCTCTGCCAAATTTGAGTTTCCTGAAAGATGCATTAGCCTGGTCGATACTTAGCTTGACTTTTCGCTGACATGAGTCGAACCAGATCTAAATGGGTACTGAAGAAATCTGGGGAAGGCAGAGAACGGATGGCCCCTAACCCCCCATTGTACTTCCTGGCTGAGGGGCCACGGAACGGAGATCAGCAGCGCCGGTCCGGTCCTTGTTGGTCTAATGCCTTCATGCTTACTTGTTTATACTAATCCTGCAATATAGTTGGTGCTAAGAAAAATATTGATTATTTTGTTTCATTACTACTTCAGAATATTTTCTTTAAATTTTAACTGGACTTGAATTATCGGCTCATTTATATAGGGCACATAGAGGCCCCCAGTACATAGGGTGTTTATCCTTTGAGGTTTGTCTAAAGCACCTCTCCCCTATTCCTGCCTGGAAATATTTAATAAATGATTGCCTGAAATGTTTCATTTTTGGTTTTGGTCCCCTTCCCATTTAGAAAAAATTTCGGATCCCTCCCTTCCTCTTCACTTAAAGGTGGATGTGTGTGTGTACTTACGTTTTAACCTGTCATCGGGAACCTATGCCATTTCCCTATTCTCATGAAAAATGAAATTAAGAAAAAGACACTAACAGAAGAATGAAAGTATCACAAAAAACAAATTAAATTTCATTCTTTCCAGATTTGATTTTTGTGCTACAATAGAATATTACCTAAATAAAGGCTAATACAAGCAACCGTCCGAATCACTCACTCCCCCTTAATGGTATTTAGTAAAATAATATCTAGAATTTCTAAGATATTTCTAAGAATTTAGTTGATATTTCCAAGTAAGATTATAAACCAGTTCTATTCTCAGAGTTTTTGTTTGTTGAGTTACGTCGAGATGCGCTGGTAGAGTAATACCCTGGCTGCAGAAACAGTTATTTGTTTAAAACATTTTTATTTTATTTCAATAAAAAACAGAGCTGATCCTTATTTTCTTCTGTTTTTGTTATTTCCGGACAACAGACATAAAAAAAAGAAAAAAAACTGTAGTGCATATTCATCTAAGGACCAGATAAGAAATATCATGCCTTCTTTCTCTAAACAAAAAATATAAAAAATATCTACAAAAATTGCTTTTGAAGTTTATTAAGACGTTCTAACATATGAAAAAGAAGAAGGTTAATTTATAAAACATAGACGCAAAAAGTAGATGAAAAAACAATGGAAAAAGCTTATATTTTCTAAGTAAAAAGTCTTTATCAATAATTATTACTCACTGAGTTGTTACTTGGGCGGTTTTGCATATGTCTTTGTTTATTTTTGTCAGAAAAATAACTAATATTCATTTCTTATGTAAGCTATTGGTAAAGCTTTCTAGCAAAAAAGCAAAATTGTATTGTAAATGGAAAGGCAGTGTGGTTTAATGAAGGATCTATGTTATCAAACAGTGTTGGCAACTGGTGTTATAAGCAAAATAAATTACCGAAATTAGGTCCAAACAACAGGTTGAAAAATAAAAGCAAAAATGTACTGAAAATTATTTCTAAACAACCTATCTTATCAAAGTTATTACTGTTTCAGCCATTACTTAAATATTGCGACTCATGCCTGTGTTTCTTCCGGTCGAAAAAATACAAATAATATTTATTCCCTTTTTATTTTCTGTTGGAGCCAGTTCATAACCAGTGTTGTAAAAAGTACTTCGAATTTGTACCAAAGTATAATTAAAGCACAAAATTTGTGCTTAAGTGACACTTGAAGTAATTTTCTTAGTATTCTACCAGAAATAGTCGTATGCGTAGTAATAGCTTTTGTAATAGCAGTAGTCGCCCCCGTTCCGATGAACCTCCGTTTAACTCAACCCCGATTTACTCACACCCCCCCGCCCATGCAACTAAACCCTCATGCAACAAAACCCAGTTTAACCCAACTCTCTTTTACTCATTCCCAATTCAACATCATTACTGCAAACAAGAAATTCAAGTGTGTTCAGGCCCTAGACATGAGAAATTTTGCTAATTTCAAATATGCAAGACACATGAATAGATTGTCGCTATTTAGAGGGGGAGGAGGAATAGTTTTGGATTAAAATAGCATAAAAACACCTACGTAAGAAATAATAATGAATAGAGAGCATTTCATTCCAGTCAAATTTTTATCACTTCCGACAAAACGGCTTGAATTTTGGTCTAGTCGTATAGGGTTGAGTTACACAGGGTTCGGTTACATGAGAGTTTAGGTGTATGGGGGTTGAATTAAACGGGAGTTGAGTTTTACAGGGGTTGAGTTAAATGAGGTCTAAATTAAACGGGGGTTTAGTTGAACGTAGTTGAGCCGCCTGTGTGCTGAGTTGAATAAGCGTGGGTTGAGTTTTTCGAGGCCTGATTTAGAAATTGGTTCAGTTGAACGAGGAATCAGTTGCATGGAAGCGCTCCTGAGATTTTGCTGATGCGTTTTTTTACACTTTGCATGCACATAGTGTTTTATTTTATTCAACGTTCTCCTCAACATTCCCCGAAAGTTTCACCTCAGTGCTCTTTGTCTTTTTGGAGACCCAGGACCAAATATGCCTTTCCTTTCCCAGTAACAAACCCTATATGTAAAAAAAAATGATAAATTATATAACATATCAGTGCCCCAAGGGTTGTGGAGGTCATTCCATCCCCATAGACATAGTTGTTGGGTCTTTCAACTATGTTGAACAAAATGGACGTCTCAAAATTTTGATCGACTGTCTTTCGAGGGTAGGGCAGTAAAAAGGGGCGGGGGAGGGGGGCTAGTTCCCCACCAATAATTTCTGATTCTTAGAAAGGCCAATAGAACTTTTAATTCCGAATCGAATTATCCCCCTTCAAAGTGCCCATGACAACTCCTTTCATATGAAGCTGAGTTGTGGAAAAAAAAATAACACAGAGCTCACATTGTCTTCACTTAGGCAGTGCTATAGTCTTCCCAGGATTTCTTTTTTCTAAAGATTAGTGCATAAGAGGTTATCCATTTCATTTATTTAATTTTTTCGTGATATGTGATCGATGGCTTAACGTGGGATGGAATAAAACGTTATGGTAAAAATTACCACCGTGAAGGGTGGTTTCCTAGAGCCCATAGTGTAAAGACACCCTTTCTAGGAAGGTTATGGTAGCCTAAATAGTAAGAAAATAAAGTTCGTTTTTTATGGCAGTTGGTATTAACCAAGTGACATGTAGCAATCGCAAATTCTGTCGGTCTGTCGGTCCCGGTTTTGCTACTTTAGTCACTTCCAGGAAAGCTAGGACGATGAAATTTAGCAGGCGTATCAGGGACCGGGCCAGATTACATTAGAAATAGTCGTTTTCCTGATTTGACCACCAGGGGGGGGAGTGGGGGACCGATAATTCGGAAAAAAATGAAAAAAATGAAGTATTTTTAACTTACGAATGGTTGATCAGATCTTAATGAAATTTGATGTTTGGAAGGATATCGTGTCTCAGAGCTGTTAAATTAAATCCCGACCGGATATGGTGACGTTGGGGGGAGGGGTTGGGAGGGGGGACCTAAAATCTTGGAAAACACTTAGAGTGGAGGGATCGGGATGAAACTTGGTGGGAAAAATAAGCACAAGTCCTAGATACATGATTGACATAACCGGAACGGATTCGCTCTCTTTGGGGTAGTTGGGGGGGGGGGGGGGGTAATTCTGAAAAAATAGAAAAAATGAAGTATTTTTAACTTACGAATAGTTGATCAGATCTTGATGAAATTTGATATTTAGAAGGATATCGTGTCTCAAAGCTCTTATTTTAAATCTCGACCAGATCTGGTGATATTCGGGGGAGTTTGGGGTGGGGAACCTAAAATTGTGGAAAACCCTTAGATTGGAGGGATCGGGATGAAACTTAGTGGGAAAAATAAGCAGAAGTCTTAGATACGTGATTTACATAATTGGAACGGATCCGCTCTATTGGGGGGGGGGGGGGGGGGTAATTCTGATAAATTAGAAAAAATTACGTATTTTTAACTTACGAAGGAGTGATCGGATCTTCATGAAACTTCATATTTAGAAGGACTTCGTAACTCAGATCTCCTATTTTAAACCTTAACCGGATCCAGCTTAGTTGGGGGGGGGACCGGAAATCTTAGAAAATACTTAAAGCGGAGAGATCAGGATGAAACTGGATGGGAAGAATAAAAACCAGTCTATGATACTTGACTGACATAACTGGACCGGATCTGCTCTCTCTGGTGGAGTTGGGGGTGGAGGGGGTGGGGTAATTTGGAAAAATGAGGTATTTGTAACTTACGAAAGGGTGACCAGATCTTAATGAAATTTGATATTTAGAAGGATCTTGTGCTTTAAAGCTCTAATTTTAAATTCCGACCAGATCCTGTGACATTGGGGGGAGTTGGAGGGGGAAACCGGAATTCTTGGAAAACGTGAAAATTGTGGTATTTTTAACTTACAAATAGGTGATCGGATCTTGATTAAATTTGATATTTAGAAGGAATCTATGTCTCAGAGCTCTTATTTCAAATCCCGACCTGATCTTTTGACATTGGGGGGAGTTGGAGGGGGGAATCTTGGAAAACACTTAGAGTGGAGGAATCGGGATGAAGCTCGGTGGATAGAATAAGCAAATATCCTTGATACGTGACTGACGTAACCGTACCGGATTTACTCTCTTTGGGGGAGTTGGGGGGAGGTTTCAGTGATTTGGCGAGTTTGGTGCTTCTGGACGTGCTAGGACGATGAAAATTGGTAGGCGTGTCAGGGAGCTGCAGAAATTGACTTGATTAAGTAGTTTTCCAAGATTCCACCATCTGGGGGGCTAAAGGGAGAGGAAAAAATAGAAAAAATTAGATATTTATAACTTACGACTGGGCGATTGGATCTTAATGAATTTTGATATTTAGAAGGACATCGTAACTCAGAGCTCTCATTTTAAATCCTGACCGGCATTAAGCCTCTGATCTTCCTTTTAAATCAATCTATTGATTCTTAGAATTTTGTTAGAACTCATACCATATGAGCTCTTGGCTCTTAGCTCTTCTTGCCTCGTCACAAGTGCCATATGAGCTCTTAGCTCTTGTTTTTTCAGGAAGAGCTATTGATTTTTGGCTATTAAAGGATATGTTTATCTAAGTGTTTTACTAAATACATTGGTTGATTTTATATATGAAAAGAAGGAAGTAGTTTTAAAAAGTAAATGTGGTAGCGCATTCAGATATTTCAAAATAGTTTTTTTATTTGCTTTTTTATTCATCGTTTTTGTTTTCTTTTAATTTTTTGTACGAATGAGTGATTGCTGAGTTTTTATGTCATTGAGAAAAGGTTGAAAGGTCTTGAAGCCTTTCGACTCAGTCTATAGAGATTCACTGTGGAAACTATTGCGCTACTATAGCTTCCCTAATCAAATTGTTAGAATTATAATAGCGTTATATGATGAACAAATGTGTGCCGGTCGAACTGATGATCGGGACTTTACTGAGTGGTTCAAAGTCAATCAGCCGTTCCACAGGGGTGCATTCTATCCCCAGCACTGTTTAGAATGCTCATTGATTTTATCCTGCTAATGCGCAACTTCATAGGTGGCATTCAGTTGAATGAAAATCGCTCTTTATTTGATGCAGACTTTGCAGATGATATGTATATGCATATATACATATCATCGTATTATACACATATGTGGCGTATTATACACAAGTACCAAAATACCCTTTTCCCTATGGAGAAAAAAAACTCAAATTTGGAAAGCCTTATTTTCCACGGGGGTGGGCATTTTCCGCGGGGTTGGAGGTATTTTCATTTATGTCTTGTTTTCTTTTTAAGTTGTCAACTTTGAGTACATCGGGAAAAAAGCTAAAGAACACAGCGAGACTTTCTAGAACAATAGTGATTATGACTTTTCTCTCGCTTGTCGCTATCGCATCCATCGTTTTCATAAATATAGAAATGCTATTTATCTTTATGATGTTCATACATGTCTTGTTTTCTTTTCAAGTTGCCAACTTGAGATTAAAACAAAAACACAGTGGCACTTTTTAGAACAATAGTGGTTGCCACTTTTCTCTCGATTGTCCTTATCATATCCATCGTTTTCATAAATATAGAAATGCTATTTATCTTTATGATGTTGATACATGTCTTGTTTTCTTTTCAAGTTGCCAACTTGAGATTAAAACAAAAACACAGTGGCACTTTTTAGAACAATAGTGGTTGCCACTTTTCTCTCGATTGTCGCTATCGCATCCATCGTTTTCATAAATATAGAAATGCTATTTATCTTTATGATGTTGATACATGTCTTGTTTTCTTTTCAAGTTGCCAACTTGAGATTAAAACAAAAACACAGTGGCACTTTTTAGAACAATAGTGGTTGCCACTTTTCTCTCGATTGTCGCTATCGCATCCATCGTTTTCATAAATATAAAAATGCTATTTATCTTTATGATGTTGATGCATGTCTTGTTTTCTTTTCAACTTGCCAACTTGAGATTAAAACAAAAACACAGTGGCACTTTTTAGAACAATAGTGGTTGCCACTTTTCTCTCGCTTGTCCCTATCATATCCATCGTTTTCACAATTAGAGAAAACATCATATTTATGTGATGTTGATATCATGCTGCACAGTTTTGCTTATTTCATATTTAATCTTTTGAGTTTTACGCTTTAGGTTTTTTTAATTTCCGTTTCTTTTTCAGTTTCTAACGCTATTTGCAACGTCATGTTCTCTGGAAGCTACTCAATCTTTATGGGATATGTGCTTTATAATAGGCGATCCTTACTTAGCATTTTTCATTGCTTTGGTTCTTGTTGTAAACATGAGGTGAGGTGAGCTCATTCATTTATTTCCTAATAGAATATTGTCCTTTTGAAAATTATTTTTTAATTGAAGTTTCTTTGCAAAACAAGATTAGAAATCGATATACTCTTATATAAGAATGTTAAAAAGCTAACGTATTCCCGCGTGTAATACTTATATACGTTGTGACTCTTGCGTAAGTGTGTTTACGGAAATACACTACTTCTTATGCTCTCAAAAATTGAGGGACCAATCAAACATTCTGCGCTGACAGGCATGTATTGTGTAACTAACACTAGATGAGAAGAGGAGGCGATATTTCTATCCATTAGATAGGATACGAATAATCAAAGCCACTCCCATTTTCAAAGTCTTTTTAAGAACACTAAAGAAATACACAAGTTAAATATTTATTAAAATAGGCCAAACAAGCCAACAAGTTAGGTTAAACAGGCGAAATATTTTTTTTTTTCTTCAGGTTCTTTTTCTTTTCAGGTTCTTTTTCTTCAGGTCCTTCTTTTCAACCACAGCTGCTTCTATTTACACTTATGGTATTAAGGAATCTGTTTGTTTATTACTTTTGATAGTCATTGGAATTGTTGCAATGATTCCATCTTAATTAACTTTGAAAATGCTCTAAAAATTCCTAATAATTTCGGGAAAAGCCCTGGAAAATACATGCTAAGAGACAGTTTTACAAGTTTTATTTGTCCCTCTTCTCTCTCTCTCTCTCTCTCTCTCTCTCTCTCTCTCTCTCTCTCTCTCTCTCTCTCTCTCTCTCTCTCTCTCTCTCTCTCTCTCTCTCTGTCCCTCCCTCCCCCTCTCACCATATCTCCCTTCCTCTCCATCTCATATTCTGTTCCCTCATTCTTTTTCGTTTCTTCAGCGTTAAACTTCTCAAAATTATTTAACTACTGTGAATAAGACCTCTTTCTTGAGTCAATTATCAATTTTTGACTATCTTCTTTATCTTATACCTTCCATTCAGATTTTAAACGATTCCTATCGTGCTGATAATTACATTTTTTTTTAGGGATCAAGTGTTAGAAATTCAACGTGAAGAGCCTGAGAAAACCATTGAATCCTTAGTGTCCATGCCGGGTCAGTTGGAGTCATCTGATGTCCTTGACTTATATAGTCTTGTGATTTTCTACGAAGTTATTACTCCTCAATCTTTTAGAAAGGTAAAAAAATGGAAAGTTTCTTTTTTCTATATTTATAGCTTTGATTGGGGACGTAACTTAGTATTTAATAGCAGATTAATGAAGAAAAAAACCTTTCCATGACGAAAGTATAACAGTTCAAAATAGGGATGAAACTTTTTAATCGACAGTGAACAGATATAAATTTTTTAACTAGATATTTAATCATCAAAGTTTTACTGCTGATGATGAACACTGTATATGTGTTGGAATAATCCAGTTAAAAATTTTATATCTGTTCACTGTCGATTAAAAGGTTTCATCCCTATTTTGAAAAGTTGAACAATAAAGAAGAAGATAAAAAATTAACAATCAAATTAAAATGAAGTCAAGAACATGTATAGGAATGAAGATAATACAATATTGTATTTCCAAACTTTTCAGCCATACAAAAATTACGCGCGTGACACTAGAACATTATCTCAAATAAAAACCATAATATTTAAATTTACAAGTTAGCTCCCTCTGGGCTCAATATAATTTGTCAAATGCAGCTATGTGCGTAGTAGATAATAAGATTCATCACCAACTGAATAGGTTATCCTCTCCATTTTTGGAAGACCCTTAATAGATAAAGATTATTTGGAAGTCGAAGATCATGGTACACCATTATCAAAGAATGTGTTAGAAGGGCAGGAATACGAAATCTTTGAGTCATTTATTTGACACTTGAACAACTTACTAAAGTATGCAGGACTAAAGACTGGCGGTCTTTACCTGCCGCTATCTATGCATCAAATTTTAGTGTGTAACATTAAGCGCATACACGCGTCCGCGTATGTCACACAGGCTAGTAAGTTTTTACTGTAAAAAAATCTCTTACTCCGAGAGTAATTGATATCTTCAATTTTATTTATGTTTGTCTGCGGGTTTAGGGGAATGATGGTCACCACAGTGCTCAGTTCCCCCCCCCCTTGAGCTATGGGACTTGAATATCGTTCATACCAACCTGTACCTACGCTTCAGTGACCTTTAACGAAATATTAAATAAAAAAGTACTGTCCCCTCCGCAATCCCTCGCTCTTTACGCTAAAGCTTTTAATTGTTTTAAAAAGTAGAATTGTGGCAAAGACTCAAACTTTAGCGTAAACAGCGAGGGATTGCGGAGGGGACAACCCATTTTATATACGGAGTAATTTCTGTTCGGTTTAAGTTTTAATGTCGCTTTTTACTTTCAGCTAAAAAAAATTAGTTTTTTTTTTATTTAATTTCTGAACGTTTTTGAATTAATGCATGTTTAGTTTTGGCTCTCCGCACATAAATTATTAAAATGAAATTTGTATATTAATTCTTTTTTTGGCTAAATAGCTTTCTCTTAGTTTTAATCAGACGATTTTGAGAAATAAGGGGTTGAGAAGGAGGCCTAGTTGCCCTCCAATTTTTCGGTTGCTTAAAAAGGCAACTAGAACTTTTAATTTTTAACGAACGTTTTTATTAGTAAAAAAATATACGTAACTTATAAATTAGCAACTTACGTAACAAACTTTCATAATCTTATATTTTTATTATGTATACAAGGGGGTTTGTATCCTCGTTAATACCTGGCTCTTTACACTAAATCTTAAGCTTTGTCCCAATTCTTTAAGAATGACCCCTGAATCAGAAAGGCCGTAGAATAAATAGTTGAAATTACTAAAAATACTTTAGCATAAAGAGCGAGGTATTTATCTCCTCCTAAATACCTCGCTCTTTATGCTAAAGTATTTTTAGAACCCCTCATATGCGTAATAATCTCTGTTCGTTTTAAGTTTCAATGCTACTCCTTCCTTTCATTTGAAAGAACGTTTTCATGTTTATTTTTCATTGTTTTCTTATAATAATGCTAGAAAATCATGCGCCCTTTTCCTTGAATTTTTCTTCCCCCATGACAGATTCCTCCAAGGAAAGATCCTCAAACATAGCCCCCTCCCCTCAACCCTACCCCCAAACAAAATAAAATCCCCCTGAAAACGTCTGTACACTTCCCAATAACCATTACTATATGTAAACACTGGTCAAAGTTTGTAACTTGCAGCCCCTCCCCCAGGGATTGTGGGGGAGTAAATCATCCCCAAATACATAGTTATTATGGTTTTCGACTATGCTGAACAAAATGGCTATCTCAAAATTTTGATCCGTTGACTTTGGGAAAAAATGAGCGTGGGAGGGGGTCTAGATGCCCTCCAATTTTTTTGGTCACTTAAAAAGGGCACTAGAACTTTTCATTTCCGTTAGAATGAGCCCTCTTGCGACATTCTAGGACCACTTGGTCGATACGATGACCCCTGGGAAAAAAAAAAAAAAAAAATAAACACGCACCCGTTATTTGTCTTCTGGCAAAAAATACAAAATTCCACATTTTTGTAGATAGAAGCTTGAAACTTCTACAGTAGGGTTCTCTGATACGCTGAATCTGATGGTGTGATTTTCGTTAAGATTCTATGACTTTTAGGGGGTATATCCCCCTATTTTCATAAATAAGGCACATTTTCTCAGGCTCGTAACTTTTGATGGGTAAGTCTAAACTTGATGAAACTTATATATTTAAAATCAGCATTAAAATGTGATTCTTTTGATGTAGCTATTGATATAAAAATTCACTTTTTTAGAGTTTTGGTTACTATTGAGCCGGGTCGCTCCTTACTACAGTTCGTTACCACGAACTGTTTGATTGAAACGAAGTTAATAAACACGTGCGTATATAAATAAGATAAACACCGGTTGTCAAGGCGTCTGAAAGGCCATACGATACGCAACGAAAGTTTTTCCACCTTGCAAGTTGAGTGTCCACAAGTAAAAAAATCCTAGTCCATAATAGGAATAGGACCATCGATACATAAGTTTTAAGTAATATTTAAGAATATTACATTCCTTCATTTTACTATATGATCTTAGTTCTGCGGATTTCTCCAGATTGGTATGCCAGAAGAAAACGGATTTTTTTTTTTTGTGCAAGTAAAGTTCAATTACAGCCTCGACTAGAAATTAAGAGGCCTAAGAAGAAGGCTGCCGCCATCTTCAGCCACTCGCTAAGTGCAGCAGGATATGATTATTCTTCCCGTCAAGTATAAAAGGATTGAAAACTTCAAATATTAATTGGCCTACTTTATTCCATGGTTCGATTTGGCACCGTGTTTTCATTTTTGACTTTTATTAAGTAAAGGGTAAATTACATCCTATCACGCTTATTAGGAAGGGGGGCTCTGATAGCTACAGCAGGCCCGTCAATAGGTGGTATGGGGCAAAATTGCCGGCCCTTAGCCCCAAAGGGGGGCAGTTCAAGATCTTTTTTTTTGTTTTTATTTAGAAGTTGGTGTTGTTAGTGTACTCTTTTTTTATTTATGATTGAAGCATTTCTTTTATTTCTTTTTTCTGTCTTTTTTTTACGAAATATTTTTGCCATTGAATAAGTTGAAAATCAAAAGGAATAAACCATCAGAACAATTAAGAAAAGGATAAAGGTCTAGAATAGCAGCTCTTCAGAAGGAGACTTGCAATGAAAAAAAAAGAGAGACACTGAGATTGCTAATTCCATGTTAATTTTTATTATTTTGTTTGCGTTTTGGACATTTCATCGCCAGCCCCTAGCCCCCCCCCCCCTGTTGGTCTCATATAGTTCTTGGCTAGGTAAAATAAACTTGTAAAATTACATAATGATATTAACATAATAATTGATGAAAACTGATTAAAAAACAGATAAAATTGGAAGAAAACAAATAAATATGATTCTTTGACTCTTTGATACTTGCATCGTCTTGTAATGCGTTAAAGGCAATTATTTGGTGAAGAAAAATTAACCAGATTTCCTGCTTTAATAATTCACACAGAGTGTGAATTATTAAAAAAAATTGGTAAATAGTAAGTGCCCATTTCTATAATTTCTTTTTCAAGGTCTCGACCCCATTTGGCCTCTATGCGGAAGAAGTTCATAAATTCTTGTTGTCAGGACATTAAACAGAAGAGCTTGGAGATTTCAGCAAAAGTTGATTAGAGATGACAGATAGTATCATTCTTTGATCTCCTTCAAGAGTCTATAGCCAATCTAATTTCTGTGGGGGAGTAATGACATTATATTCATGCGATCAAGATATTTACCAAAAGAGGTTGTCAGATCCCAACCAAAGTTAGTCTTAGCAAAAATTGTACTGTCTCTAAATTACTCTCATCAGCACATTTTCCAGAAGGGGATGTCGGATCTCGCCCAAACATGGAATGAAGTCAGATCTGGGCTTATAGTTGTTTCTTGATAGGATCAGCATCTGAGCTGTAATTTTTAGGCCAATAATTTCTCTCAAGAGTTTTTCTCATCCTTATTATGTGTTCATGTAGTTCTATGGAACGCAGATTTTTGAACTATGTGAACTATTTGGTTAAAAAGCTGCTTCTCCCATATTTATTGATAAGCTGTGCCTTATTTAAAAAAAAAACTTTTTTTTGCCTAAACTAGTTTCCAACTGATTGCAATTTGTAAACTGTCTGAAATCAATTTGCTGTCTACTATTTACAGTGAATCTAACGACCGGGTTGAAAGGACGTGGCTTCGAATCCCAGTGTACCCAATTGTTCAGTTTGGGGAGGGGGTCAGTGGCGTGACTCTGTAAGCTTAGCCAGAGTCGACCCAGCTCTAAATGGGTACCTGGAGAAATCTGGGGAAGGTAAACAGGAAGGGTGTGCGAAAGCACAGGATAGTTGGCCCCCAACCCCCCATTGCACTTCCTGGCTAAAGGGCCAAGAAACGGAGATCAGCACCGCTGGTAGGGACTGTAAAGTCTAATGCCGTATCCTTTACCTTTTTTTTTAACGACCGGGTTGAATATGGGAAGAACTCACTTTTGTCGTTAATTGAATCATAGTCGTATCTTGAAAAAAATGTCACTATAAAGCCAGTTTCAGACGCAGTTCTAGGTAGTCACAGTTTAGGGCAGTTGCGCCTAAAAAGGGATTGGTTGAATTCGCTTAATGCATGAATGATGCTTCTTGTTATAGCTATTTCACGAAAAAATGTTTGGCGAATCAGAGGCTTCGCTGGAACAACATTTCACTGCTGCTGAATTGGACACCAAACACATTCCACTTAGTCAATCCCTGTGTCTGCCCGTCACAGTTAGTGAACTCGTTGATTCTCTTCAAAATCCAGATGAAACTAAATTGAAGTTCAAACTTATAGATTGCAGACCATATGGGAGTACAAGTTCGGGTCATGTTCCAGGAGCAGTTATCCTTGACTGTAACGTCGTGAGTATTTTTTATAATTAAACTTGTGTTGTTATAAGTCTTGGTATTTACTTGGGGATATTGTTTTTAATATTTATTTAATCCTTATAGCTAAACCATGAATTTGAGGATTAAAAATCTCTAAAAATTCACAAAATAAGATGTTTCTGTAAACTGCAATAGATTCCTTAGAAATAGCAATAAATCCCTTCCTAAAATTTAAAAGAAGACCATAAGCTTTTGAAATTTTTTCGAAGACCACACTGTCTTTCTGTGACGAACAAATAAAAGTTTAAATGGGGGTAAGTCCTTCTATTAGATAGTAAAAAACAGGTACAAAAAATTCTGGATATTTCGACCATATACATCAATGATCAAGTAATTTAAAAGTGTAGATTTTGAATTTAAAGTTCTGGATTTACAAGAGAATAACTGTAAATTCAGCAACATTTCGCTTGTGATTTGAAAAAAGAAGAAGTTCGTACCGCCTTCATTTAAAATTCAACTTACATTTGGGCAATATTGAAGAACTCAAGACGTTGAATGTACTCTGTTAATGAACCCTCTCAGCCAATGAAGTAGAAACTATCTGTGACCCGGGAGAAATTATTTTAATCTGTACAGATGTAGTTTGTTTTAATGGTAATACATTAGTTTATCTGCTAATGACCATCACTGCTTTATGTGGTGGAAATATCCAGAACTTTTTGTATCTGATTTTCACTCTCTAATAAAAGGACTTGTCCGTATTTAAGCTTTTATTTCTTCGTTAGAAACTTTTGAATAAGCAGTTGCGGAACGTTTATTCGATCAACTGTCTTGCACACAATAGTATAAATATTTCATATATCGAGGATGCGTGTTGTTATGTCGAAACACAAAAAAAACAAACAAACAAACAACTGACTGTGGATTGTCAGTTAATTTGACATATATTGACATTTTTTTTATTAAGGTTTTGATAATTTTCCACTTATGAAAGTAAGAAAGGTGAAAACATTTCAAGCGTATTTTTTTTCAGTAAAGCGCAAAAGAAGGTATAGGGTTTGTCAGCCTTACTAATGTTAATTTTTGCTCGTTTTGAGTTTGAATCGGCTATTTATTGTAACTTGTGTTCGTTTTTAGCTTCATTTATTTATTGATAGTGATTTCTGGTAGTTTTACGCTTGGAAGATTATTCGACTTTATTTTTGCTCGTTCTTGGCTTAATGGAGCTCTTTACTTTTCTTTGAAGAACTTGTCTTGTGGAAATTTTTTTGTTATAATTAATCCACAAAAAAGGCTTAATGAAAGAGTGTGAAAACTACTGACCTATCAGACTGGCAAGCCACCAAACCAGAATCGCGACTAACATCCTCCTTCGTAGAATACAAGCAATAATCGCTGGAGAGAGAATGAAACTGACACCCTGTCGATGAACATTGTCGGTACGTCCTGACAATAAGAAAGTGGTTCCAAGGATATTTTCTTCTCCGGCTCGGGGGAGGTGCATCTCTACCATGCCAACTACATCCCATTGTTATCTATTAATTTTTCTCAATAGGAGATCGATTTTCCCAGGTTTTGCTAAGTTTGGGTGTTAAATCATTTTCCCTCAATATTAGAGTGTCGTCCAGTCTGGGGTCGTCTTAGGCCTATGAAGGTCGTCGGTTTACCGTACGCAGTAGCAAGGTCGTTGGTTATCCTGGACGCAGTAGCAGGTTTGGCATCATAACAAGAGTCGTTGATAACCCCGGACGCGGTTGTACCTTGATCTTTGGAGTTTCTCGTCATATTCATATTTAGAAAGGACCAGGTTTCTTTGCTGATTCGTTGACAGCGGTGAGCCACTCCTCTCCTTCAACTTGCAGAGGCCGTTGTCTAATGTCTGGATCTTCCGCCCTTTTGAGCAGTCCTCCTATAGAGAATCCTCCCACCATGGTGCTCTGCGTCATCATGTAATTTAACTCATTACTTGGAGAAGATTTGTAAATCACGGGACGTGTTCGCACGCCGGTGGGTCCTGCTGTGTGTATACTGGAGGGGCCTTTTTCCTCCTCCGCTTGTAATTACGGCCCCAGGGAGAGGGTGCCCCATTTCCGTTATGGACTCTCAGAAACAGGGCTCCCCCTTGGCCTACGCCTCCGATGGCGGTACCCTACATTTTTGTAAGGCGTTCCCCTATCCGCCACCTGGGGACACGCTGAGTGGCCTGGAGGAGTCCTCTACTGAGGAGAAGACTCAGTTGAACTTCGATCAAACAAAAATATTTGATGATATGGTTGAACTGTTATATAGTTTAGAGAGGTCATAGAAATAAATAAAAAATATATTTTTAAGGGCTTAGTATTAAATATAAATGAGGGAGAATACAGATTAAATTCTATTTATAATAATTTAATTAAAAACCAGGCCAGAATTTCATATGCTTCTAATAATGAAAAAGAAATTCTGAATACTCAGTCCCGATCAAGTCTGATGACTAAAGGTCAGAATAATAAATGTCAAAAGATAAAAAAATTATTTAATTTTTAAACATAATAGCATTAGAAGACCTTAAACCTGTATCAAATTTAAATTAATCCGGCCTAGATTTCATGGACGATTTTTAAATAAATAAAAAGTTATTTTATTTTGTTAGAATTTCATATCAGAAGATAGCTTGGACATAGACAATAGATTACAACATCCACCTTGACTTATGTTTGTGCTTGAATTGTCATGTTGAACTTTTGTTTAAATAATAACTATAATATATCAAATGTGAGCTAGTTTCGTCATTATTTTGTTTTCTGTTGCATTGACTTAGTGATTTTTATGTCCAAAAATGGTCAATGCCGACTTCCACTTAATACCTAATTCACTAAAATATTTCATCTAAATTAAGTAATAATTTCCCTTAAATCCTTAAAACCTAGTCCTATGAATGTCCAAAAGAGAGGAAAAAACCCGAATTCTTTAGACCCAATCCTTATCTCTAATTAAGAGATAAGATAGGGAAAAAACCAAATAAATATCTCTACTTGGGTTGAGTCAGCTTTGTTGGTCTTAAGTGAAGTTTGAAATTTTCCGATACCCTGATTTATACAGAATGGATGCTGCAGTGAATCCTAATCTTTTTTTTTAAGCTAAATGCATTAATTGCGGGTAAACGGGAAGACAACTGTTTTTATTTTTTCTCAAGAAAAGTACTCTAAAATACTTTATCAAGTGATTTCTGCTAAAATTAAGTGCAACACACCTTTGAATCAAAGACGATTAAAACGTTTCGACGTTATAAATATTTTAGTCAGATTTGTTAAACGTTTCTATGTTATAGTATTGCAATCAGGTAATGGTAGAGAATTCAGTAATCAAGTCATATTCGAATTGAATTGAATGTCAACATTCTCCGGTGAAAACCGGAAATAAGGATATTTAACAGTTATTTCGAACGTCCACTATATATATATATATATATATATATATATATATATATATATATATATATATATATATATATATATATATATATATAATATATATATATATATATATATATATATATATATATATATATATATATATATATATATATATATATATAAATATATATATATATATATATATATATATATATATATATATATATATATATATATATATATATATATATATATATATATATATATATATATATATATATATATATATATATATATTATATATATATATATATATATATATATATATATATATATATATATATATATATATATATATATATATATATATATATATATATATATATATATAATATATATATATATATATATATATATATATATACATATATATATATATATATATATATATATATATATATATATATATATATATATATATATATATATAATATATATATATATATATATATATATATATATATATATATATATATATATATATATAACGAAAAGAGAAATCATCAATGCAACAGCACAAACACATTAAATATATATATATATATATATATATATATATATATATATATATATATATATATATATATATATATTATATATATATATTGTCGAACCATGTTTAGCCATCCATTCTATTAAAGATAATTGTATTCCGTTGACCTTTTATATATATATATTTTTTTAATCTAGCTTCTTCAAGATCCAACTGTGTTTAATACACTAACTGAAACCATATTTAAAAGCCCTGATGATAAAGAAGCACCTAGTGAGCATTACTGTTTCATGGGAACTGGTCGACATGCTGATGATGGTGAATTGAATATGGCAATATCCTATTTTCTACAAAGAAAAAAACAGCATGTTTCAGTTTTAGTGGGCGGATTCTCAGGTATTCTATTTATTCTTTGTGTTAAAAATTGAAAAAAGTACTTGGTAAAGGTGCGGAGTAGTGGTTTTCCAGAAGGAAATATTTTTAAAGTAAAATTAGTACTATTAGATTCATTATTTTTTCTAGATTCATTGTTTTTTTTTTTCTTTTTATTGGATTCATTGCTCTTTTTCAACATGATAGTCATTACCCTGACAATTTACCCCCCTTGATAGACTTATATATAGCCCTTATAATATCTTTCCTTGTTGTTGTTTCCATCGTAACGGGTATCTGCTGTATAGACTCGAAGATATCCAGTATAGTCCGAATACCTGATTGAATATTGGATGAAAACATTATTTTAAACAAGTTAAATGAAGAAGGAAACATGATAAATTGATTAATATCAATCTGCCTTATATTACAAAGTATGAATTTTATTGTTTTAGCGTTCGCTTTTAATTTGATATATATCCTAAGGCTATATATAGGACCATCAGATGAGGGGTGGGGTGTTGTCGAATTTTCACAAACGCAACTTTAACCATAAAAAAAAGAACATAAAAAGTTTATCTATCATGGAAAGGAAAATATGTTGTTTTTCTATGAAGCTGATCGATCAAGCACAGATTACCGTATTGAGCGAAGGTACCCTGACTATAAGTGCTTTCAACGCTTTTCCAGTCTATTTTTGGTACTCCCTTCTTGGAGTGTTTGATACCATTACTGTCCCTCGAATGTCGAAAACAGGTATAGTTGCTTATCAGGAAAGTAATTCAAACACAACGACACATATTCTAAATGTTAAATCTTTAATTTTGATTAAAGGTAATCAGAGTTTATTTTGTATTAAACACATATCCAATCTGTTTTGCAGATAAATAATCCACTCGAAATAGATAATTTTTGTTTGATAAATATATTAGGTTTATATGATATCCTTTGACTGACGAATAGTAGTAGCCTACTCAGCTTCTTTTTTCCTTTTTTTTGTTACCTGCTGAAGGGTGTACAGTTTTCTGCCAAACTTTTCAGATATTTTTTGTAGGGAGGGGGACTTTTTATATCCACTTCTGATGAGGAATATAAACTTTACTAAGATGAATCTGCGCCCTTTATGGGTATGGATAAGACACCTTGCAAAAACTCAACAGAATATTTTTATCAAGGTACTACTCTGAAGATCAGATGACTTGGATATGGGTTTGATTTAGATGTTACGGAAATTGAGAAATAAGAAGGTTCATTTTTTCATTAAAAGAATGTTGTTTTGGGTAGCCCGAATCGAATTTAAGGGAAAGCACCACTTCTTTTTTTTAATGGAGAGGCAGGAGTTTGATTCAGTTGAAAATTTAAAGCCGGCTAGTCTAGGATTTACTGAAGACCAGGATGCCAGAATAATGGATTCAAACAGTTTGGTATAACGTTCGCTCATTTCATAAAAAGTACCTATAAACAATGTGGAATTTTATAATATAGTCACGGAATAGTTGAAATTAAAATGGTATCTGCCATAGAGGCAGGTGCCATTTTGCACTACAGAAATGATATGTAATACCCTTGGATGTTAGGCATCAATCCCACCATATATTTGTTCTTTTACTGACATTGTTTTCAGAAAGTGGATTTAAAAAGATGATGGAAAAACTATCAGCAGCATTTTTTTTCTGCTTAAAAAAAGTAATCCTGGTCAACTTTTTCAGGTTTAGCAGTTTTTAGATTAAGCTGTTGTTTATAGAGGCTGAGAGACTGATAGGATAAGATAATATTTATCTTCAAAAGGCTATCACAGGCTCTAATAGAGCTGAATTCGCTTCATATGCCTAAAAAGAAAAAGCAAAACAAAGAAACAACAATTAATGAAAGGATTGTGCCGAAGACAAGTTCAAAAGTGAAAAAGAAAGGGGGAGGGGCTATTGATTTCAAATTTCAACTATGTGAGGGATGAACGTTCTTCTATATATTTCAGTGGATACTCTTATTGGGGCAAGAAGGAGGATTTTTCTTGAAACAAAACGTGGGGGGCGAGTACGGGGGGTAAATGATCACTAGGGAAAAGAGAAAAAGTACGAGGGTTATGCAAGCTACTGTGGGCAAAACGCAAGAAAATTTGTGCTCTCCTTTCCTTAAGGGTGACTACATTTGCTCTCCGAAGAAGGGAAATGTAAGGCACTTTACCCTCATTAAAGTTAATTCTTAGGCACCTTTTTTGAACTGCCTCTATTCTGTCCGACAATTCATTGGAGATACCAGAATGCCAAACAGGACAAGCGTATTCAAGTGTAGGACGTACAAAGGAGAGAAAAATCCTCAAACAACGTGATTTAGGTCATTTAAATTTATTAAGGAGTTTGATGAGAGAAAATGCAGTATTTTTACGTTTAAGAAATAATTAACGTGGCAATCCCATTTTAAGTCGCTTGAGATGGTAACACCCAGTAATTTCGTAGTATTAACAGGCATTTCAGGGGGGATAGGACAGGAGAAAGAAGGGGGAGTTTTTAGGAAACTAATTGTTAAAACTGTTGACTTTAAAGGGTTGACTCTCATATCACTAGCAACAGCTTTATCTGATATTGACTCCAAGATGTCCACTGGGTTACTTTTTAGACTTTTGAAACATGTTTCTAAGACAGTTAAATCGTTAACGAATTTCCATCTATCCGGTAAATCGACACCAAGACTGTTTACCATGGTAAGAAATAAAATTGGGCCTAAGAGGTTTCCCTGGGGTACACCACTATAAATTGGGAGGGGATCATAGTATACATTCAGTTATTTGACGACTTGCGTTCTATTAGAAGGGAAGGACAAAATTATTCTTATTAAGTAGAGGCCAACTAGGAAGTCATTGGTTAGTTTTTTTACTAATGTATTATGGTTGATTAAATCAAAAGCTTTTTGTAGGTCAACTGCGATAACATTGAGCCAGGTATTGGGTTTTTCAAGTTTATTTCATATAGTGTCCAAAAGGTGAACCAGATAGTGTGAGGTAGAGGTAGAGCGCTAGTTTTCGAATTGCCTTTGGCCAACATTTGGGATTATTTTTACTTTCAATCAATCAGCTAAAAAGCTTTCATATAACTTGGAAAATACCGGAGTAAGAGTAATGGACCAAACACCAGCAAAATCTTGTTTGCTACCCTTCTTTTTTACGGGAGTAATAAAATCTAATTTCCTGACAATCGGGGAACCTACCAGTAGAGGTAATTTCATTAAAAAGTACTGACAAAGGTTCTGAAAGAATGTCTGCAAAGGCTTTGTCTAATTTATAATAATTTGTCTAATAATTGGGATGTCTAGTGGACAGGCACTGCACTTTTTAATGTTTTTAATTTTTGCCTCAACATCAGAGGGCAAAATAATTGGGAATTGGGAGAGTGTAGATCATAATCAGTATCTATAGGGAGGAGAGGGAGGCTTGGAACTATGGAGGAAAGAAATTTATTCAGATCATTGGCTGTATCAATGGGCTCTTCTTATAAATGGAAATCTATATTATTATGTGTTTTCCCACAATTTTTTTTTTATACTATTGTACCATTGTTTTGGCTTAGTAGAAAATAACTCCTTGACTTTACATTTGCAATACGCAGAAGCAGATTTACGTATTTCTTTTTTTATATGTTTACGCAGTGAGTTAGCTTCAGATGTTTTACCATTCTGAAAAAGATTAAATTTAAGCCTAATTAGCCTTTTTAACTGACTGGTAATATAAGGTTTGTCATTAGAAGACGATTTTACTTTTTTCTCAGGAAGAATTCTAAGTATTTGGTTTTAATCAGATTTTGGAAGTAAGATACTTTTAACATTAATGTCATTATTCCCCTTAAGAGCTGGCCAGTTTTCATATGTAATCAAAGATTCAAACTCGAAGATGTCTTCATTGGAAATTGGACGATAAGTGAATTGGGTAACAGAAAATGTATGATTAAACTTGGAAAGAGGCTTCATTTATAGACAAAAAGGTAGCTTCCTCCTAAAGGGGGCAAAGGAACAGGTGAGCTATAAAAAGTCTGCATATTCGTGCTAATCAGATCAAGAATAGTATTTCCTTTGGTTGTTGGTATTTTTACTACTTGTTTTAAATTGAGGGAACTACAAAGGGAATTTAACTTTAGGTCATTGCCATCACCTACTAGGAAAATACCGGCATTTGGAAATTTACAGAGGTCAAAGTCGGTACTACTATGTAGTTGCTGGAGAAACTGCTGTCTTTGTGCAGCGTTTTGATTTGGGGCATAATAAAAGCAGCGAAAAACAATCAAATTAAAAGAACGAAGTAAGAATTTGGGTCTCACGCTTACCCAAATGATTTCATCGTAATCTGAAAGGTTGGGAGTATGGATTAATTTAGGGAAGAGATAGTCACCTACAAATGATAATATTCCGCCTCCCTTTTTACCTAGCGGGTGGTCTTGGGGACGAGGTTGCAATAATTGGGAGCAGTTATCAAACAGTTCGTGGTAACGAACTGTAGTAAGGAGCGACCCGGCTCAATAGTAACCAAAACTCTAAAAAATGGAATTTTGATACCAATACCTACATCAAAAGAATCGCATTTTAATGCTGATTTTAAATATATAAGTTTCATCAAGTTTAGTCTTACCCATCAAAAGTTACGAGCCTGAGAAAATTTGCGTTATTTTAGAAAATAGGGGGAAACGCCCCCTAGAAGTCATAGAATCTTGACGAAAATCACACCATCAGATTGAGCGTATCAGAGAATCCTACTGTAGAAGTTTCAAACTCCTATCTACAAAAATGTGGAATTTTGTATTTTTTGTCAGAAGGCAGATCACGGATGCGTGTTTATTTGTTTTTTTGTTTGTTTTTTTTTCCCCCAGGGGTGATCGTATCGACCCAGTTGTCCTAGAATGTTGCAAGAGGGCTCATTCTAACGGAAATGAAAAGTTCTAGTGCCCTTTTTAAGTGACCAAAAAAATTGGAGGGCACCTAGGCCCCCTCCCACGCTAATTATTTTACCAAAGTCAACGGATCAAAATTCTGAGATAGCCATTTTATTCAGCGTTTTAAACCTTATAACTATGTCTTTGGGGACGACTTACTCCCCCACAGTCCCCGTGGGAGGGGCAACAAGTTACAAACTTTGACCAGTGCTTACATATAGAAATGGTTATTGGGAAGTGTACAGGCGTTTTCAGGAGGATTATTTGGTTGGGGGAGGGGTTGAGAAGAGGGGGATATGCTGGGGAAACTTTCCATCGATAATTTGTCATGGGGGAAGAAAATCTCCATGAAGGGAGCGCAGGATTTACTAGCATTATTTAAAAAAACAATGAAAAAATAAATATGAAAAAGTTTTTTCAGCTGGAAGTAAGGAGCAGCATTAAAACTTAAAACAAACAGAAATTATTACCCATTTGAGGGGCTCACCTCCTCCTAATACCTCGCTCTTTACGCTAAAGTATTTTTAGTAATTTCAACTGTTTATTCTACGGTTTTTGTGATTCTGGGGTCATTCTTAATGAATTGGGACAAAATTTAAGCTTTAGTGTAAAGAGCGAGGATCTGACAAGGGGGCGAACCCCCTCATATATGTAATAAAAATATGAGAATACAAAAGTTCTTTACGTAAGCTAATTTATAAGTTACGTAAATCTTTTACTAATAAAAATATTCGTAAAAAATTAAAAATTCTAGTTGCCTTTTTAATTAACCAAAAAATCGGAGGGCAACTAGGCTTCCTCCCCCGCTCTTTTTTTCTCAAAATCATTCGATCAAAATTATGAGAAAGCCATTTAGCCAAAAAAAAAAAAAATGCAAATTTTGTTTTAATTATTCCTCTGCGGAGAGCCAAAATCAAAACATGCATTGATTCAAAAACGTTCAGAAATTAAATAAAAAAACAAGTTTTTTTAACTGAAAGTAAGGAGCGACATTAAAACTTAAAACGACCAGAAATTACTTCGTATATGAAAGAGGCTGCTTCCTCATCAACGCCCCGCTCTTGACGCTAGTTTTTTACTGTTTTAAAAAGAAGAATTGAGAGAAAGAGTCAAACTTTAGCGTAAAGAGCGAGGCGTTTATGAGGAAGCAGCCTCTTTCATATACGAAGTAATTTCTGGTCGTTTTAAGTTTTAATGTCGCTCCTTACTTTCAGTTAAAAAAAAACTGTTTTTTTTTATTTAATTCATTTTTAAAAGGTCAGGGTTCTGTGCCTGGACCTCTGTTACAGCAATTACATCAATTTTGTGTAATTGGAAGAGGGCCTCTAGTTCGGTCACTTTGTTGAAATTCAGGCTTTCAGCGTTCGTAAGAAGGAACTTAGGAAAAGTAAAACGGTTGCTGAAGCGAGCAGTTGTTTTTTTGCTAATTGTAGGAGCCTAAAGGGAGTAAGAGGAGCGTGGGTCTGGGGAAGGAGAGCACTCTTTTTCAACGGGGATATTGTTAGTTGGATTATCATTGGAATGGTTTTTTTCATTAGGAATAAGGTGGGATTTTTCAGCTTCGACTGGTTGGATCACTTCAGGTTGATTATCGATGGTATAAATCTCGTCTTTTACAACCATTGACGATCAGCACTGTACGCATAACCATTTAGGGTTTTTAAGGCGACTACTTTTTGTGATGCCAGCATAAGCTGTGTGCAATCAAGTATTGCACTAGAGCACTGGAATGACCCGGCTCCACATTTCCTGTAGTATTCATTACAAGGATGGGGCATTCTAGGCTGAGGAACAAAAATGAGAGACAGACTTTGAATTGGAAACTATATCTTCAATTGAAACCTGGTTACCTAAGCCAGGATTAGCACTGGTACTTGCTAGAGAAAAGTTCACAAGGCTGATCTCGCGTCTTCAGTTAAAAAATCACAAGCGTCATTTATTTAAAAAACGGGACGTCTTGACAGGTCAAGATATAGATGAAGATCTAGATGTCTGTGCGTGCCATAACTTGTAAAAACGTCAAGTCAAAATGTAATCTAATTATTTGAATTGGTTAAGTCAAAACTTGTGCAACCGAGTATGTCTTAAAGAAATAGGGAATTCAATTTTTTGTAAAACAAACACGTGGGGTAAAAATTCTCAAAATGAACAGGCTAAAAACTAACGGCACCAACCAATATAAGAAGCCTTGGCTTTCCTGTGAAGTTATAGTTGTCTTTGGGTATCAATAGACTGTTAAAGTTTGAATTTTTACGGACAGAAAGCGTTGTCAAATTTAATTAACTAGCTCTGTTTATTTATTTGAACTGTTTAACGCGGCAACACCGACGACAATTTTTATTGCCCATAAAAGTATGTAATTTTGTCCTTGGACTTTCTAACTTTAGTAACTGTTGAAGTATTAAAAAAATAGACTCAAATGACATATGGGTTACATATAAATTGAGCCGCTTTTAAATTACTGTCGTGTGTTATACTCATTTACGCAGCGACTTGACTAATTCTTAGCAAGTCTTTTAGTCTTGAAGTATAAGTTGTAAAATCTGGATAAATGTGGTGCATACTGAAGTTTTTAGAATTCAATATTTTTGTACAATTAAATTTTTTGAATAATCGGTTTTAACCATAAATGGCTTCATAACAATCGTAAAAGGAAAGTAATGTTGGGTGCTTCGTGCAAGTCCAGGCTTTCCAACAATATTTCAACATGGCCTTTGGGGCCAACTGTTCCATTCTATGCCACTGTTTAGCTGCCAATGCTACCCCTTCCTTAAAAGTAAATTGATAAAAAGTACGGCTTGACTGTCAATTTGTGTTCATTTGTTGAAATTACAGTACTGCACGATGCAATCATTCACAATGAAGAGGGAAACATATCTACGTTAACCCTTACTGGGCACGATGCACAGCGTTGTCATTATTGTACTTCTTCTAATGGTACATTAGCAGATGAAATTAGTGAGGCTTTAGATTTGCAGAAGAAAGAAGAAGAAAAGAAGTCAAGACCAACGTCATTCTTTGGTAGCTTCCTGCCGTAAGTTTGTTCTGTCTCTCTTGTTCTCTTTACTTATCTCTCTTTTTCGTTCTCTTTCTCTCATTCTATTGGTATCCTCTTCAATTTTTCAGCCGACCTTTATTCTTCCAACACTAGACGAAAATAAATCAACATTATTAGTTTGCTAAAGTTTAACCAAAAGGCAAAGCCGCCGAGTCGGTAATAGTCGGATGGTAAAAGTTTAGGTGGTAATAATTGTAATTGGTGATAGTCGTAGGCAGTGACAGTAGCTGGATGGCAATAAATATAGATTGTATCTATAATCTTCACGGAATCTTTTCTGTTGAATTCTAGAAGGAAAAAATGGCTCAAAACAGTTTTCCATAGAAAGGCAACGTTGTAAAAAAATGCATTATAAGAGTCATTATCAATTCCTAATACTTGATGAAAAAATAGAAAAATACATAATGCTGAATTTTTATGTACAAGTGCGCGCCAGAAAAATTATTCAGTACTGAATAGCTGTGAAAAAGTATATCAGTATTTGAGTGCACAAACACTTCATATCACTTGTTTTATTCTTTATTTCAAACAAAGCATCTAATTATATAGTTTACAATAAAAAAATAAAAGATGAGTATTAAACCGATTCACAGCAGTAATGGTACCATACAATTCGCTACTAGTAACAGCAGCATATAAGATGTTTGTCATCCAATAGGTTTCTTTTGCTGTGCAAAGAGTGTTGGGGAAAGTCTTTTCACCGATACAGACAAGGCCGTATCTAGGGGGGGGGGGGGTTAAGGGGTCTGAACCCCCCCCCCTTCCGAATGTTTGTCTGGCTGGTAAAAACGTAATGAAAACGGATATTAATAAGCTTTTTATGCGTTTTTGATTTTTTTTTTTTTGTGTACCCACCCCTGAAAAAAATTGTAACCTCCCCCCAAAAAAAAAATCCTGGATATGGCTCTGGATGCAGATGATGGTAGAAAAATGTTAAGAAAATAGCCTTTAACCATGGAATTTCTCACCCAATCCGGTACAAGAGTCACTGTGGAAATAAAAAAGAATAAACAAAAAAAGATCGTTCGACAGAGCAGGAGAGTAACTTGAGTGAGCATCACTCTCATCCGTCAAACTAAGGCCATCAAAAGGTGGAAGAAGTTCGTCGGAAACTTTCACAGTCTTGTCTTTCAGATTTGATCCATCACCTCTTATTCATTCATTCATTTATTAATGTTTCAACAAAAGTTATAAGGCTCAGAAGCAAAACTTGACTAAGCCAAATATTTAAACATCCAATTTTCCTTATTTTGTCACATTGATCTTTTACTGTAGCGAAACGTCCATAGGACTTTCTCAACTTGTCTCTCAACACACTTATTGTTAGTGACCTTGTTGCTCAAATTGATGTTCCAAATGCAAGTCCAAGGTATTAGAGAGATGCACTGGCAAAAGTGGTATCAGGGCCAACCTGAATTTTTGAATCGGGAGGGTGGTGACAACTGAAAACGAGAAATTCAGTTTTAGCAGAAGTGACTGGCAGCCCGATGTCAGACAACCCGACATAAAGGCTGTTCACAGCAGACTGCAGTGATTGCAAATTTACAGACATCAGAAGAATGCCGTCTGTATACGAAAGGTGACTGGCATCAATAGATTACTCAGTAAGAAAATGGGGTATTCTACGGGCTGCACAGCGGATGGCATTTTTAAATATTTCAGGACTTAACGCTGAGCACTGTTTTGCTGCGTGGCGCACAGAAATTCGGCTGCTATAAATACTTTCGACACGGACACGTACAGAAGAGTTTTGATACCATTGCCAAAGGGAGGCACAAATGAATAGGTTTGCCTCACTCCTCAAAAATGCTAAAATAGCTTGGGAGAGTATGATCGAATCAAATGCTTTAAAATGTCTATTGCACAAACATATAAAGGTTTCTTCATTCTTTCATACCTCTTAAAAATAGACTAGAAAACTGCACGTGGATTCCCAACATCAAGACCCGCACGAAAACCAAACTGATGATCCACATGATCAACTATTCGAGATTTTCAAAAGAAGAATTTTTTTCAAATAATTTTGCAATAACCGAACAAACTGTAATTGGACGATAAGAGTCACAAGATTGAGAATCCTTATTCTTTTTTCGGACACACGTCACAATGCCCTCGCATAGTGCAGACGGTACGAATTGCTGCGTAATACAAGCTTGGAAAAGTAACGCCACATGCTCGACTAATTTTGTGGTACCATAAATCAAATGCTCAGGTTGAAGTCCGTCAGAACCAGGGGCTTTGCCTTTTTTAAGGAGACTAATTAGTGTAGGAACTGACGATGGCGTGATAGAAACAAGATTTCGGCTATGATCTAGTTGAGAAAAATGGTGAAAAAGAATCTGTCCAGTGGTTGAGGGGCTATCAGAGAATAACGAGGATATGTGTTTTTCCCAGGAAGTTGCATCAATAGGGTTAGAACGTGAACAAGACGATGAAGTGAACTTTGATGTTTTGTTCCATAATAGCTGCGGATGATTTTGGATATCACGAGACAGAATAGAAACTTGCCTTCTCTTAAAGAGCAGTACAGCTTTCCGAAACTCTTTTTTAGTCGATTTAAGGATCCTAAAAATCAAACCAGATCTGGGACGATCACAAACAACCCAGATCTTAAATGAAAACTTGCGACGGTTCTTTGAAAGTAGTCAATGTGACAATAAACTATTATATTCACCTACAATTTTAGGAAGAATGAGCTAGAACATGGTAAAGAACGTGCCAAAAGGGCTGGTTATGAAAGCTATGTCTCGCCTCCTTTAAGGGTTGATCTAAGGATAGTAGAAATTGGGGTATAAAGACCCCAACTACCGGTCAAGGTAGGAAATGAGGTTAGCAGCTGGTTTCGTATTAAATCAGGAGTTAAGCAGGGTTGTGTTCTATTCCCCTTTATATAGATTACTTTGATGGACGAGGTTTTGCGAGTTCAGGGTGCTAGAATAGGTTTAAAAATTAATATTAAGAAGACACATTGTTAAGGCTAGGAATAAGTGAAGAAGAAAATTTTACGTTGGGTAACGAAAAGATTGATCAGGTGGACAGCTTCAGTTATCTTGGTATAAAGATGTTAAAAGTAGAATAGCCAAGGCTCAGAGAGTTTTTTCACAGTTGAAAAAAGTTTGGAAGAAGAGGAAGATAATTCTGCAAACTAAGATTAGAATATTGAAAGCTACAGTGATGATAGCAGTTAATTATGGTTCTGAAGCATGGCTCAGAAAAGCAAATGAAGATTTGCTAGATGTTTTCCAGAAAAATCGCCTACGGATTGTTCTGGGTACCCGGCTGACTGATCGTATTTCAAACAGCAGGCTGTATGAAGAATGAGGTTCTATCTCAGTTTTTAGGGCTATAATGAGAGAGAGGTTGAGATGGCTTGCCCATGTTTCGCGGATGAATGATGACAGATTGTCGAAGATTGCCCTTTTTGATCAACCGTCAAGGGCTAAACGGAAAGCAGGTCGTCCACGGTTGGGGTGATAGGATGTCATAAAGAAAGCTTACTAGGATATGCGAACTTCATTGGAGGGTGTAAAGAGGGGACCTTGAACAGATTGGGATGAAGGAGCAGCGTGCTTAGCTGTGTTGGTCTCAGGCGGCTTGGTCCTGCGGTAAGTTGTTAGCAGTAGTAGTAGTCTAAAGAACCTTTTATGTTACTATTTGAAGAATGGGGTTGTTTTGCTCGACTCCAAAGCTGTTTATTTCCGCAGCCAATAGGAGTGGTTTAAAACAGAGATGTCAGACCTGCTGTCCGTATGAGACTTCTTGTGGCCCGCTAGTCATTTTCAACGTCCTTTCATGCAAATGTTAATAACATTGTAGCTGTAAAACAATGTCAAATATATTATTGACTTTGTACCGTAAAAATAAATTATGTTTCTTTCTATTGTTACTTGTTTCTATTATATAGTCTTACTTGTTGTTATTGTTTCTATTTGTTTCTTTCTATTGTTCTTTCTGTGTTACTTGTTCTTATTTTCAAAGATGAAATTAGTTGCTTTTAATTGTTTTTTATGACTCATTTTCCTGAAATTTAATAGGTTCTGCGGCCCATTGGATTATTTCAAGTGACAATACAGCACACTATAATGAAAGATTGGACATACATAGTTTAAAACTTTCATTGACAGTGGGAATATTCAGTGAAAAGTGACGAAGTGAATCCTTTTGCATAGCTGAGAGGATTCTATAGCTTCATAAAAAGCTTTCACCCCAGTATTTTTTTTTTCAGAATTTGCTTTTATGGTGAAAACAGAGAGGGTTTTATACTCTAGTACTTGGCATTATAATTTAATAGAAACCCTGGAAGTACAATTCCCGCCTATTCGGAACCTACTAGAGTTTATAAAAGCCATTTTCTTTTACTCTGCAAAAAGGTTATGCTCTAAATTTCAATGTTTCAAAATGGTTTGAAAAGAATCGTAAAGGCTTTTATACCCCTTGATTGGTCTAGTCCCTTCCTCTATTATTGTTTATTTTTAATAGTATATATCTTTTTGGCTGATTTTGTGTTGTTTTTTGACTAAATTTTATTTTTCCTTTTTAGGTCCAGATCTTTGCTATTCCAAAAGCCACTTTTAGGCCCAGCAAACTTGCCTAGCACAAATTTAATTGACAAAATTTTTAGTTATGTTGGCTTAGAAGAAGAAAAGGAAACTGTTCCAAAAGTGAGGAAACCTAGATCGAATAATCGAAAAGATGCAAAACCTTATAGGAATATGCCTGGTGTTTTCAGCCTTAATGATGATGAAAGTGGTAACTCTTGTTTTTCTCTACTTCATTTTTTTTCATTTGATGTGAATAGGACAACGACAGTTCTTTATATAAAAGCGTGCTCGGAAAGTTTTGATTTAGTACAAATAGACATGTCTTAAGTAGGCTTCTACGTTTCCAGCATTTTATATAGGGTCATTCGATAAGTAACGAGACAAATTGCTTTAGCCCAGAAACGATTTACTTGATAATTTCCAAACTTTGGCTACTTGTCAACACAGTCCTGAGTAACATTTATAAGCTTGTCCTGCCTTATTTCTAATTTGTGTAGGCCTCAGGTATCAAGTTTATTAGATTTGTCTGGAAGTCACTTTTGCACCTTTGCAACTTCATCATTTGATCGAAAATATTTTCTTCGTAGAGCCTCTTTAAGGGGTCAAACCAAATGAAAGTCTGATGGACGAGGTCAAGACAGTAGGTGCGAATTGGGAGGGTCTCCCTTCCCAGTTTTGACATGCTCCTGGATTTAGCAGTGACACATGTGGATGCACATTTTCATAAAAAAATGACACATTTAATCAAGAGTCCATGACGTTTCGTTCCAATGGAAAGGTTTACTTTTTTGTGAACACATCACTGGAATACTGGTTGCTACTGGCTCGTTAATCTCTAGGACAAATCAAAATAGGTAGGCTCCTGTGAATTCTCGAATACTGTAAGCAAAACTTCAACCCTGCCATTTGAACAAAACCTCGTGGACTCTTGACTAAAGATGTGATTTTTCTTCATAACAATGCTCAGACTCTCATTTGTTAGGACCCCTTAAAGAGAGGCTCTGCGCGGGAAACATTTTCGATCCAATGATGAAGTTAAAAACCAGGTGCAAAACTGGCTTCGAAATCTATCTAAAGAATTTGATACCAGAGGCATACACCAATTAGAACAACGACGGAATAGGTGCATAAATATTGCCGAGGACTATGTTGAAAAGTAGCCGAAGTTCTGAACTAATTTAATAAATTGTTTCTGAGCTACGGCGATTTAGATATAGGGTTTGTTTTTGGTTGGCTCCTTAAAGTATCACTTCCTGAAACTCTTTTAGGCATTGTTGTATTATCTATTAAGGATAGGTAGTGGAGTCAATAACGATTTCTGCTTGAAAGCAATTTTATCTTTGGAAAGTTCTTGGCAGTCGCATTGGATAACTACCCCCACCCCACTACTAATTGTTATCAGTATCCTTATTGATGGTGTCCTGAGTTTTTCTGTAAAATGCTTTCCAAATAATTTAATTAGTTTCTTTTGACACTTCATTTTTAAGGAATAAAGGAAAATACTGTAATATACAATGTATTTTAGACAGAAAAATGTAACAGATATGAGAATCAGCTTTTGTGTATCAAAATGGAGGTTTGTTAGTACTATTAGCTTAATTTATTTGAATAAATAAAAATAGAAGCAAGACAATTAGAGATAATGGAAAGAAAGGACAATTGGAACGGGATCAAAGAGAGGAAGAAAAAAACAACGTATGAGGTTCGATTTCTATTTACAAACAGATAAAAAGTGTAAGTTTTCAAAGGTCATACCTTAAAACCGTGATTTTTTTTGTTTTGTTTTTCAAAAACATGTAGGGCCAAGGCCATATCCAGGGGTGCGTTTACCGGGTTTGAACCCCCTCCCCACCCCGAAATTGTGTTTGACTCCTAAAAAAGTAAAAACGTTTTGCAGGGCTGTACCATATCCCCTTCTCCGAACAACAATCCTGGAAATGCCCTTGTGCAGGGAAGTACCATACTTTCGTCAGTGTTTCCACATTGAACCGTCAAAATAAATGCCTTTCATCCGTTAAAATTCAATCAGCATTCTCAAAGACAACTACACCTTCAAAAGAAAGGTAAATCTTCATAGGCTGCTTGGTGCCATATGTTTTAGATGGTTTTTTACCCAAATTTCTTTCCTTTTTTTTTAGATTGATTTTCTTCACTAACAAAAACTCCATAGCTGCGTATGAAAATTGTTTTCGTTAAAAATCAAATTCCTGACGTTTCCAGCTCGATTCGACCACCGATTCGAACAATCGAATTTCACTGTCCCTGACACTTTAATTTTGGTTTTATGTTTCTGACAAAAATTTGATAACATATTCGAACTATCGAATCCATTTTCACTGTCCCTGGCGTTTTATGGTATGTTATGGAGCTGACAAAAATATTTGTTATTCCTTATATCAGCATTCTCTTTTTTAACATTCTAGAGACTGGAGATGAATCAAAAATGACAGTAATCAATTTATTAGTGAATGGCTTCATGAAAGATGTAATACGAACTTTTGAACGTAATTAAATTGACGAAAAAGGGTGACAGTTTCCCTGGTAACATCTAAACGTAGTTTTATTCAAATGCCTATTTGAACAATCGAATTCATTTTCACTGTCCCTGGCGTTTTAATTTTACTGCTATGTTCCTGACACAAATATTTGTTATTCCTTATATTAGCATTCTCTTTTCTTAATATTCTAGAGTCGGAAGACGAATCAAAGAATGACAGTAGTCAATTTATCAGTGAATGGCTTAGACGGATGGATCTAATAGGCTCTTTTGAATGTGATGAAATTGATGAAAAAGGGCGACAGTTTCCAAGGTAACACCTACAGGTAGTTTCATTGTCTTTGTGATCATATCTCTATCCCAGTGCTTTCAAAATATCCATTGAGCTGATAGTCTAGTCGTTCTACGGTTTGACCCTGGACCATTTGCAACAGAAATGCTTGTTCCACTACCAAAACCGAAACACCATGCTAATTCTAAAAACAAAGTTTACCGACCAAACCCCTCCGGAAATCGGTCCAATTTGAGGTTAAGATATAGAGTAAAAATTAAATTCCTAAATTACTGACTACAGACAGGCAGAAAGTGCATTTTCTAGGTTAAAAACAATATAGGACAAGAATCTGGCGTCAGATCTGCTTCCCAGTGTGTTTTTAAGGGGTTAGCTACCCTCTGCAGCCTAAATAACGAATGTACCAAGGAAGCTTCTTCTGTAATGGAACCAGGCACGTACACAGGAATCTGTTTCGGGGGGGGGGGGGGGCAAATCCTTCAAAACAGAAGATAAAAGGCACATTATATTACGTAACATCCACAACTACGAAAAGCACACATATCAAGAAATAGAGACTCACCCTATGTTACAAATTGCAAATCAAGATAAAGATTTTAAAAGCACTAAACCAATACTGAATGTATATCCAGAAAAGAATTCTGACAAAAAGAACTCTGACAAAATTCGCTTTCAGTTCTGACGATTTTCACGTGAAAAATTTGACCTATGAATTGTCGTGCAAATCCAAGGGCAACGTACCATACGTGAGTATAATCATGGCAAATATTAGAAATAAAAAATCAAGTGAAATCGGTCTAAAGAAAAAACTCCGCAAGTTCCATAAAGACGTTTAACTAACGACTTATAATTTATTTTCAAAAGTATCCTCATTGGTTTATTTTGAAGTATTAGAAGGAATTAAACAACTGATGGAATAGGTAGAAGCCCAGAAATAAATACAATAAAGAAAATGTGGATGAATTAAGAAATAATTAATGGTTTCTAGTATAATTGAATCTGGAAAAAAAATATTTGGGAAGGGTTTTCACTGATATATCAATTCCGATGGTGAATCTCGCAGTTAATAGAGTGGAAGCAAATGACTTACGCTTTGTTACAATATTTATTGTATATAATTTTTTAGTTAATTTACGTAATGTTTCAGTTGTGTCTTTTTACTTTGCGTCGAAAATTGGACGCTTTTGTTAAACTAAAAAGACTATGAAACGTAAAAAGGACTGGACGTCACTCCATAGTTGTCACCAGGAATGATATATGGGGGTAGGGTAAAGATACTTGCTCTGTTTTGGGTAGGGTAGCCATTATTAAGAGCTATGGGAGGGGGTAGACTAATTGAACTATAATTTTGACCAACGAGATGGTCTTTGGCTGAGTGTTTTAACCGCTAAAACCCTTTTTATGGTACTATTCAAAATCTCCGTTTCAGCGAAAAGTTCTCTCGAAGTGTTATATTTTATTTGTAATAATTATGAACTTTGTTGTTAATTTTAGCTTTCTCATGATAACAAAGACACATCTTTTTTGTCTTCGGAAATGTCCAACCGATAAAGATTCAGCAACAATCACTCTCCAAAAGGACCTGAAGTCTGTCTTCAAAATTACAAGCAAAAAACGTCATCCTGAAATCCTTACTTTCAAGTTTGGCAAAGCAAATTCTGAAGGAAGTTACGTTGTAGATGATTGTTCCAGGTACTCTTGTAATTTACTGTTTAAAATGTAATTCTCGTGCAACTGAATGACGTTGAATTCAACATCATTAACTTAACTCTGGTTCATCTCAACGTCTGTGTAATCTATCTCTCATTTAACTCTACCCCATTAAATTCAACCACCTTGCAACTCAACCCATTCGAATCAACCTCGATTCAATTTAACCCCTTCAGCAAGTTAGGTTAAGTTAGCTTATGTTGAATTGGTAAATTAGCTGTGATTACTAAACTGCAATGGAAACATGCTAGTAAAATAAAGTAATAACATTAGGTTCTTTATTTTATACTATTTCCCAATATCATCGTCGCTGTTCTCCAATATTGACCCCCCTTCCGCCTCCCGGCGGTCCCAGATATGGCTCTGGGATAAATAAGAAAAAGAACTATAAGAATATGACGCATCAGAGGATGCCGACCAACGGAGAAATGAAATTTAAAGGGAATATCTCGGGAGAGAAGGCGGTATTGTCAGAAATGTGATCATGATAATTGGAAAGAGCTCAAAATAAGGAATTTAATGTTAATACTGATATTTTATTCGCATCTCTCCTTTAAAGATGGTCTAACACAGAAAATACACCAAATAGGGTTGAGTTAAATGGAGAGTTGAGTTGAACGAGAATTGAGTCAAATGGAGGGTCATGTTGGACAAAGTTGAGTTAAATGGTTTGAGTTGAACGAGGCTGAGCTTCGTGTATACTTTAAAATGTATAAAATGACATGTCAAAATATATATTAATGCTATGCTTAAAGGGCAGAATCCTTCATGGGCTATTGACACGAAATACAGTAAGCAACTGCTAGCTCAGTTGTAATACCTAGCTCATCAGGAAATAGGAGCTGAGTAGTTACCTTGTCTACTAATGGGAATAGTAATACGATGTGATGAAGCCTAGAAGTGATACGAGTATGAGAAAACCGCTATCTATAGATAATGAGTCTTTTAAACTTTTTGAATGGATTTAAAAGGTTCTTTACTCTCACATAACAGAGATATTTAGTTGGTAGTTATTATCGTAAGTTTCTGGAAACTATTGTTGTATTTCTGTAAAATTGTTCTAGCTTCGTGATTAAATCTTGCATTATTGACCCTATTATAATTTAAAATCCTATAATAGTCTAGTAAAAATATGGTTTGACCTCAAACAACTTGCTATACAAATGATTCTTTCACCATCCAGCTAAAAAATATGTGCTGATTCCAAATCAGACATTTTCGTGTCATCACATATTTTTGGTCATCGATATGTCAGTTGCTACTGACATAACTGGACCAGATCTGCTCTCTTTGGCGGAGTTGGGGGGGGGGGGGTAATTTTTAAAAATTAGAAAAAATGAAGTATTTGTATTTTACGAAAGGGTGATCAGAATTTAATGAAATTTGATATTTAAAAGGATCTTGTGCTTCAGAGCCCATATTTTAAATCTCGACCAGATCCGGTGACATTGAGGGGAGTTGGAGTGGGAAACTGGAAATCTTGGAATTTCCGTAAATTCGAATTGGATCCGGAGACATAGGGGTTGTAGGGGGGAAACAGAAATCTTGGAAAACGCTTAGATTGGAGTGATCGGGATGAAACTTGATAGGAAGAATAAGCACACATTCTAGATACATGATTGACATAATTGGAATGGATCCCTTCTCTTTGGGGGGGGGGGGGTCCAGTGGTTTGGCAAGTGTGGTGCTTCTGGACGTGCTAGGACGATGAAAATTGGTAGGCGTGCCTGGGACCTGCACAAATTGACTTTATAACAGTCGTTTCCCCGATTGGACAGTCTTTATAACAGTCGTCTCCCCGGGGCTGGGGGGAGAGGAAAAATTGAAAAAATGAGGTATTTTTTAACTTACGAATGGGTGATCGGATCTTAATGAAATTTGATATTTAGTAGGATCTTGTGTCTGAGATCTCTATTATCTTAAATCCTGACTGTATCCGTGGATATTTGGGGAGTTGGAGGGAGAACGGGAAATCTTGGAAAACGCCTAGAGTGGAGAGATCGGGATGAAACTTGGTGGGAAGGATAAGCACAGGTCCTAGATACGTGATTGACATAACTATACTGAATTCGCTCTCTTAGGGAGGGGGGGGGGTGTTAATTCGGGAAAATTAGAAAAATTGAGGTATTTTTAACTTAAGAACGGGTGACCGGATCTCAATGAAACTTGATACTCAGGAGAAACTCATGTCTCAGAGCTCTTATTTTAAATCCCGACCAGATTTGGTTACATTTGGGGGAGTTGGAGGGGGAAACCGGAAATCTTGGGAAACGCCTAGAGTGGAGAGATCGGGTCGAAACTTGGCGGGTAGAATAAGCAGATGTCTTCGATACGTGATTGACGTAACCAGACTTGATCCTTTCTCTTTGGTGGAGTTGTGGTGTTCAGTGATTTGGCGAGTTCGGTGTTTCTAGACATTCTAGGACGATGAAAATTGGTAGGCGTGTCAAGGACCTGTACAAATTGACTTGATAAATTCGTTTTCCCCGATTCGAACATCTGGGGGCTGAAGGGAGAGGAAAAATTAGAAAAAATGAGGTATTTTTAACTTACGAGTGGGTGATCGGATCTTAATGAATTCCGATATTTAGAAGGACCTTGTGTCTCAGAGCTCTTATTTTAAATCCCGACCGGCATTAAGCCTCTGATTTTCCTTTTAAATCAATCCCTTGATTCTTAGAATTTTGCTAGAGCTCGTGCCATATGAGCTCTTGGCTCTTCCGACCTCGTCACAAGTGCCAATGAGCTCTTAGCTCTGGTTTTTCACAATTTTCCTAGAATCTCTCCTCCAACCTCGCCCCCTCTCAATCCTTTAAGCCCCAAATGATTCTTTTGACTTTGAACATTCAGTTTCATGTTCATCAGAAAAAAAAACAGCGTAGAAATGACATATCTAATCATATTTGCTGGTATATACTCAATCAATATTTTTTGCCTCAACCTCAAATTCAACCTAAAAAAAAAACTTATATTTGTGAAAGAGCTAGAGCTAGAGCGATAGACTTTTCGGATTCGGAATGAACAAATATTTTTGGGTCGGGTAGTGAAATAACCATTTGTATAGCAATTTGTTTGAGGTTTACCCTTGTTTTCACAGTTTTCCTAGAATCTCTCTCCCAACCTTACTCTCTCTCAAAATTTAAGCCACAAACAATTCTTTTGACTTTAAACACTTCGTTTCATGTTCGTCAGCAAAAAAAAAGGCGTAGAAATGACATCTAATTACATTTGCTGGTATTTACTCAATCAATATTTTTTGCCTCAACCTCAAATTTAACCTAAAAAAAACTCAAATTTGTGAAAGAGCTAGAGCGGTAGACTTTTCGGATTCGGAATGAACAAATATTTTTGGGTCGGGTAGTGAAATAACCATTTGTATAGCAATTTGCTGGTATTTACTCAATCAATATTTTTTTGCCTCAACCTCAAATTCAACCTAAAAAAAAAAACAACTCAAATTTGTGAAAGAGCTAGAGCGGTAGACTTTTCGGATTCGGAATGAACAAATCTTTTTGGGTCGGGTAGTGAAATAATCATTTGTATAGCAATTTGTTTGAGGTTTACCCTTGTTTTCACAGTTTTCCTAGAACCTCTTTCCCAACCTTACTCTCTCTCAAACCTTTAAGACACAAACAATTATTTTGACTTTAAACACTTCGTTTCATGTTCGTCAGCAAAAAAAAGGGCGTAGGAATGACATCTAATTACATTTGCTGGTATTTATTCAATCAATATTTTTTGCCTCAACCTCAAATTCAACCCCAAAAAAACTCAAATTTGTAAAAGAGCTAGAGCGGTAGACTTTTCGGATTCGGAATGAACAAATGTTTTTGGGTCGGGTAGTAAAATAATCATTTGTATAGCAATTTTTTAATGTCGAACCCTCTTTTTTACAATTTTCCTAGACAAAAGCGAAAAAATTAGTTTTTGGCTGGATTTACTAATAAATATTTTTTAAAGTAAAATTTAATGCCCTAAAATAAAATCTTTCATTGTCTGATTAAATCCAGTTTTGTCCGGCCTATTTCGTTGTGGTTCGATGAAAAAGATGTAACTCTTATAGAAAAAAAAGAGAATTAAAAAAATGCTGCAATTGGTGAAAAAATCTATAGCATGGGATTCTGAATAATGTAAAAGTTGCATGGGGTGCTCAAGAAAATCCTGCAATACATGTGTGTACAACGTTATGTTGTAACGTCTGAAGGGGTTCCACTCTTAACGTCTTACCGTACCCATCACTATCTGCTCCACCACAATATGTTAAAAGATTCGCAATATACTCTTAGCCTATATACTTTTATATAATGCATACTTTACTTTACATTACACTATTATGTATTTACTTATAACATATTTATAAATAAATAAATCACAATTTCATATTTCTTTCATCCCCTGCCCTCCAAAGTTTGACCAAACTACATTTGTTTTCCCTATCTTACCGTTTATTGCATAGTGAGTTAAACAAGCACATAATATTGTCCTTCGAAAATTGTTCTGAGAAACATATCTTCCCTCCGCTATTCCAAGCACCCACGTTGCAGAGCCATTTGACCGATGTCGTTGCTATGTTACTTCTCTTTTGTGTGCTTTTTTTTCTATTTTGTTTGTTTTTTGCCGTGTTAAATTTTGGAATTATTAGTATGATGAGACGTTGATGTTTTTTCTATGTTTTTGCACTTTCCCAGCCTTACGAACTCTGCTCTCTGTTGGGACATAATATTGTTTTTGTATTTTTTAAGTTGAATAAAAAAAAAGTTGAAGTTGAAGTTGTGGTCTCTAGTATACTAATTTTTATTGGAAGCCTTGTCCTTTTATTTACCCAAACTTTATGCAAATACGAAAAAAACACGTGCACCTTGGCTGTTCTATTTTAAACATCTTCGCTGTGGCAACAATCATTGCTAATAAGGCTATACAGATAAATGAAGCTATCCTATTGGTCGATTTTCCATGCTAATTGAATATTCGAATTCAGTGTAAGACGTTGAATAAAATTACAAAGACACTTGGCATCTCTGGGGAATTTGTTGACAATATTTTTGAGCAGTTGAAGCTAGAAAAAAAACATAATTTATGCTGCAGAAATACTTAACAAATTACTAGTCGATTTACTTTCTGCTATTTTTGTAATATTTTTACTTTTTACTATTTAGTGATATTTGAGATATTAGTGTATTGCTTGAGCTTGCGAACTATTATTCCTCTTTTTGTTTTCTACCTCCTACCTTATAAAGAAGATATTATCAATGAGTATCTTTATAAGTTTAACCTCTCTTTAATTTTTAAAACATGAAAACAAAGAATTTGACCTCAATCCAGAAATTTGGGAATACTGTCTCAGTCTTGAAATACTGTCAATAGGATTTTGTCATATAAAAAATATAGCACTTTGTCGTGCTATTGGTGTTAACAAGGGGATTGCATATCCTGCACTTCCTCCCTCGTGGCTAAAACAGCTGCGTGCAATCCCCCTCCACCACATTCTCTTCGGAACCTTAATTACCCCTCCTGTGAATTTCTAGCTTCCTTAAATGTTTTCTTGTGACCTCTTCTCACCTAATTCGAGGATGCCCTGTTCTTCATTTTGTCTCTATTATATTGCAAAAAAAAAGTTTACCAAAAAATATCAAAAGGGTATTATATCTAGGATGAAAAATCTTTATTTCAAGTATTGAAAACAAAACTCGTTATCAAAGAATTGCAATGGTCTAATAACTTATCGGCTTAATTTTTTGTATAAAAAATGAATAAATTAACAAACTACTACTACTACTAGCAACACCAAGCCGCTTGAGGCCAACACAGCTACGCACGCTCCTCCTCCTCCATCACAATTTATTCAAAGAACTTATATCTATCTATATATATATATATATATATATATATATATATATATATATATATATATATATATATATATATATATATATATATATATATATATATATATATATATATATATATATATATATATATATATATATATATATATATATATATATATATATATATATATATATATATATATATATATATATATATATATATATATATATATATATATATATATATATATATATATATATATATATATATTTATTTATTTATATATATATAGATATATATATGTATATATATATATATATATGTACTGTTTGTTTGTTTGTCTGTTTGTTGTTACAAACAATATATTTAAAAAAAAAACTAAAAAAAAAGAAAACACCAGAAAAACTAAAAAAACAAAAACTAAAAAAAAAATGAAAAACAAAAAAAAGAAAAAACTAAAAAAGAGAAAAAACTAAAAAAAGAAAAAAAATAAAAAAAATAAAAAAGAAAACACCAGAAAAACTATAAAAAAAAGTAACACGTGGCTGACGTGGGGTGTCAGCTAGTCAGTCGGCACGCGGACTGACGCCTGCCACGCGTTGCTGTGGCGCTAAAAACTAAAAAAACATAAACAGATAAACTAAAAAAAAAAACTATACACAGTTAAAAATCAGCATCTTGCATACGTGTTTCTGGGGCGCGCTGTGCCACAGCAACGCGTTGTTAGGGTCAGCTAGTTATATGTAAAAAAGAGAGCAAGTATTAGGCCTAATTATTGAATGTTGTCTTTGGATTTATCTTTTTTGTTCTTATATGTTGTTTATTTACTTGTTTTAGGTTTTACGTGCCCAACGCTGGTGATGCTTCCAAAGCCGTAAAGATGCAGATAATTAGTTTAAATGCTGAGGCCAAACAAGACGGTCAATCAGACTAAACACACCACTAGTGTAAAGAACATAGTAACCAAGTCGATTTTATTTATTTTTATTTTGTTCAAAGCTAGGTTCTGACAGAGATAATGTTTTGCTTTGACAGCCAGATTAAACGACGCCCGCCAAAAAAAACTGCTTACGTGTAGGGGATATTTGGTTTGTTACTGTCTCGGATTCGGAGTAGAAAATGTGTTCTTCTAGTCAGCAGAATTGTGTTTGAGATAAATAAGACTTCCTGTTTATGCACTGATAAAAATCTACCACTGTTGCTCTTTTTAAATAGATATTCAGAGGAGTTTTCTATTCTATGAAGATTTCGCTCTGAATGAGGCATGCCAGCCAAAATTCATATCGTTTGTTTTTTCGCTTGACGAAACATTGCCGTCTTCTGTCAGAACTAAGCTTTAAAGTGCGCCTTACTTTAAAGATTTATTAACTTCCTTGACTTTTCCCCCTGTTATTAAATGAAGCCACGTCAGGAATTTTTTTTTTTTTTGAAAAAAGGAGAGGATTTTGTGTCTTTATGTCTTTTAGTTGAAAGCGTTTGATATATGCTCGAAAGACATATTTTTTCTTGTTCTTTTTCTGGAAATCAACGTTAGAAATTTGTCTATTGCTAAGGGTATTGTCTAGCTAGGCCATAAACTGTTTCTTCTTGAATTTGATCTTGATGTTAAAGCTTTTAAGTCATCGTATTTAAATTTAGGAAGTACTTTCCTTCCTGAAGTTTTTTTTTTCACCTGGCTTTTTTAAATTTTAATCAAGGAAGTTCAGCTTCTAAATTCTTGGGATTAGTGACAGAATAAATGGGCATTTTTGTCTCTTTGAGGCTCATGAATACGCTCCCTTGGAATTAAAACTCAGGTATGGGTAATAAGAATTTTGGCCATCAAATAAAAAACTGATTTTTATTGATATCAGTTTTTTTAGCTCTGAATAAAAAATACTCGTAAACAAATAATCCATTCTCAAACATAAGCTAACACCAATATATCTCATACGGCGGTTTAGTTCCAATTGGTTGGCAAATTAAAATCATAAAGAAATCTTTTTTAATGGATTTTCTCTGTTGTTTGTTACACAGACATAATCGATTTAGCCTTTGAATGACTTTTGAAGTGGGCGCTTGACCTCTCCAAAACACATCTCCTAAAAATACGTAACCATTCTTCCAGACCTCATCTATAAAAAGCAGCCGTAATTAAAAAAAACAACATTAAACCGTGTTCATGCTATTAACCGTCATTTTGCAAGGGTTCTAAAATAACTTAATGCTTCAAAAAAATAATTTCTTAGTTTATTAGGGATACTAAAGTAAGTACTAAAAATTCCCCTTTTTTTTAATAGAAAAATTACTCGTGAAAATTATAAACTAAGAAGCCGACTTCGTCAAATACGATAGATAACAGGCGTTTAGCATAAAAAGACAAATAATCTATATGTTTTATATCAGCCAAACCATTTACCGAGAGTGACTAGAACATTCCTTAAGCCCAGATGTATCTCTCATTGTCCTTATTTTCTATTCTCGAAAGTAGTTTAAAAAAGCTTTTGTTTCATGAAGATTTTTTCTTGTTATATACTAAATTTTTTGTTTTAGTTTTATTTGTGGTTTAAGGGCAAATATTCTATATCTATAATTGCTTTGAGTGCCAATGAACCTTTTTTTAATTGGAGTATCGACTTGTTGTGTAGAGCTGGGCTTGCATTAATAATTCAGAGTTTATTATTATCTTTTTAATGAAAATAAAGAGTATATACTAACGCTTATGATGTTTAACCCAGCCATTATTAACTTTATGCTTTTGTTACTTTTATCTAAACTGGTGCAGGTTAAAACTGACCATGCCCAAATGCTTACTCTCTCTTTGCGTAAACTTTAAGTCCCCAGACATCAAAATGAAAACAAATTGTCCCCTCGAAATTGTCCACCAAATTGTCCCCTTGACCCGTCTTAGGTCTAGTCATACCTGGAAACCACGTTCTGTCAGTGTTACGAAGTCGACTCGTAAAAACAAATAAGCAAACATAAGTTCAGTTTGACAACGCTTTTTGTAAATAAAAGTTAAAACTGAAAGTCTGTTAATTTCCAAAGACAGATACGTCTTCAAAGGATAATTACAACTTCTTAAGCTATCTGGAGCCATGTATTTTTAGCTGGTTTTTTCAGCACGTTTCTTGTTTTCAAAATTTGGCGCCCGCTATTGCCAAAAACTGTATAACTGCATTTGGAGACCTTTTCATTAAAAACTGAATTCCCGATATTTACTTATTTTGAAGAGATGTATATTGTAAGCTTTCACTTAATCAGTTGCAACAGTCAATTTGCACTCTTGCTATCCTTGGTGCTTTAGGCTAAGGGTGCTCTCACATTGCTATGTCAAGCCTTTCAAATGGCCTTAAGTGGTTTTCACACTGTGTACGTGATTTTTTATGTTAACTGGCTAACATACATTATGATAAGTATGGCATTTCACATTTAAACAAGTCCCTTTACACTAGGCTAACGTTAAAAACCATCATAATCATCGATTAAAATCATCACCATCATCGTAACGAGGCTATTCAAAAATGTGAAATGAAGATAGTGATTTAAGTTTTGATCAAACACGAAAGGCTTTCGAGTTTATTTATTTATTTTCAAGATGTATCAATTGCTCATTCAGAAAATCAATTTTGTTGCTGCTGTGTTGGCTTTTCCATGACATAATATAAACTTACGAAGCGTAAATTTTATTTTGAGGCTGAGTCTACTTGGCAGTGTCTTCGTTATGGACAAGATTTGCTCCGTAAGATTGCGAGCTCAGTCTTCAGTTATTCTCACATTTCCCAGCATTGTGCTCTTAGAGTCAACGGTACTTTGGAGTGTTTTACTTAACATAAGGAACATAAAAAATAGACTAGGACTGTAATCTTGGACGCCACGTTTCCATTATTATATTTGCTTAGGCTATTGAGGAGTATCGTGGTATTCGGGATCGGTACCAATTCTTAAGCCAAATTTGGGTAAAATAGACTTTCTGAACGGAAAATTACGGATTGATGAAATGACACCCTTCTTTCTGTGAATAGACTGCAAAGATTCAGCATCAGAACTTATTGTATGGATTTCATTAAAAAAATAAATTAAATTATGAATCTGAGGTAAATGTTTCTTGAGTAGTTCCTTTTTCGTTTTTGCTATTGTTATTGTGAGGAAATTATTGTCCTTTTTTTTTAAAAGCGTTATTATGGATTGTTTGCGAAAGGATTTGTAGAATTTAAAAAAAAAGTTTTCGTAACCTAAAAAATTTAACGTACTTTATGCAAAATAAAGTCTGTGTGTCAAGCTCCATAGTTATTATCAAACTTACGGTTCATAGTGGTTTTGTTTCCTACAACTACCGACAAAATATTAATCATGTTTCATTGTAATTAGAACATATGGATTTTTTAGTTCTGATTGTTTAGTTTTGCTCGAAACAAAACAGATAATTAGGATTTTTTATAGAAACGTCTCCGGATTTTTTTTCTGATTGACGAAATATAGCAATATTTTCATACACCCTTGGTTCACAAACAAATAATTTTTCGAAGAAACACTGTGTGGTCGTAATTAGTCCCTGAAATGGCGTGTATGGGTCCCCATAATGGCTTTCGAAATATTTCAGCTTAAGCCTGAGACATACAAAGCGTCATTTTAGGCGAGTCAAATTAGGCGCAATAACTGGTAAGGAAATTTTGATCTCAATGAAAAAGCCGTCGACTAGTTTCAAGGCTTTTAAGCAACTGATTTTTTATGGTTCAATAAATTGCTTCTGATACTAATAAATGTTCCTGAAAGTTTTTTTTAGCCAGTCAAAATTATTCATATATCTGAAAGGGAGGGTCGTATACAGTTCAGAAGGGGCTCAAATGATAAGAAATCGAAAGTTATAGCTTCCTTTTTTCAGGTTCTTTATTAAGAAAAAAGGGTATGTTTAATTCTGGATCTCTTGGATGTGTTTCTGGCTGTGCTCTAAGATTAGTGAAAACAGGGCCACTAATGTTTTCATCATTATACTCATCAAATTTTCAGGTTAGACAAATACTTTCTGAGAATAAATGAGCCACTAATGTCTGAGCTATGTTTATTCCTGGTTTATCAATGAGAAGCAAACGTATAGTTTCGAAATAATTTCAAACAAAAACAACTTAGGAACAATAGGGAAATTTTTCCAAGACAGTGGAAATAATGGGCTCAGTTTTTCATGCACTTGCGGGAAAAATTCATTAAATTTCAGACAAAACACTGAATAGCAGAATAGATGGTAAACATTACACAATAATGAAATTTTATTGAGGGGTATTCTGCGAAAATAAATACATCAAATCTTCATTAAATTGCTTTGAAGCAATTTAATCGTGGTTAAAACTAAGAGTTTAGGGTAATTTTTGTTCCATTGACCATTTAAAGGGACTGTCAAGGTCTTAAAAGATTCAGACTATAGGGTTTGAAATGATAGGTATATGGGGCTAATAAAACCTGGCTTTGCTCTGTAGTTTAGGGCTCAATCATCGATTTGCGCTGGTAATTCTTTGGGCGGGCACCGCATAACTTTCATTAAAAAGTGATTGTCTTTAGTTCGAATAGTCCAAATAACAGACAAATCGGTATGAATAATAAGCTATGGGGGAATTGCACTTATAATTATGCTGACAGAGCCTTATGTTTCCGGAATGGTTACAATATTTTGTGGCCAATCTAAGTTTTCGGCCGATATATTTTAAGTAGTTGTTTGTTTGACGTTTTCAGGGGATCTTTTTCGTATTGGGGAGGGGGAGTTCTTGGGAAGGGGTTTACATGGGGGGATCTTTCCATGGAGGAATTTATCATGAGGAAAGATAATTTCCATGAAGGGGGCGCAGTATTTTCTAGCATTATTTAAAAAAAATAATGAAAAAACGTATAAAAAAAAGTTTTTTTTAACTAGAAGTAAGGAGCAGCAATAAAACTTAAAACGAACAGAAATTATTCCGTATATAAGGGGGTTTGTCTCCTCCTTGGTACCTCGCTCTTTACGCTAAAGTATTTTTAGTAATTTCAACAATTTATTCTACGACCTTTGTGATTCGGTGGTCACTCTTAAAGAATTGAGACAAAACTCAAGCTTTAGTGTAAAGAGCAAGGGGGAAAACCCCTCAAATACGTAATAAAAATATACAAATAAAGAAGTTCGTTACGTAAGTTAATTTGTAAGTTACGTATATTTTTTACTAATAAAAGCGTTTGTAAAAAATAATCAAAGTTCTAGTTGCCTTTATGTAACCAAAAATTAGAGGGCAATTAGGCCTCCTCCCCCACCCTTTTTTTTAGCAAAATCGTCCGATCAAAACTATGAGAAAGCCATTTAGCCAAAAAATATTAATATGCAAATTTCGCCATTATTCATGTGCGGTGAGCCAACTGGACTTCTGGAAACGAACTGTATTGGACAATAATTGAGTTGATTTTATGTATAGCAAGTTAAAATTTTGGGTATGAATGTATTTTTAATGCCAATTACAAGGATAATGACTTGTTGATTTGACGCTCATATTCATCTTATTTTTAACTTTATTTTGCACCCCCCCCCCTCCGGTTCCTTTTTGGAACTATTAGCAACCTAAACTCATGGCTGAAAAGCATATATATTCAGATAAAAGTTGTATTAAGTTTATCGTTCATTCAATGCTCTAAGTTCGATTTTAGAATTTGTCGGTCATATGTAATCCCCTCTCATCCTCCAGAATCAATACCTATATTTTTTAGCAAACCCTGTTTTGAAGTTCAAAGATATTTCATTTTTTACGTTATCCCGACATGTAAGATTTAGAGGATATGGGAACTTCTTGAGAGGGTGAAAGAGGGAAGCTTTGAATAGATTGAGATGGAGGAGGAGTGTACGTACCTGTGTTGACCACGGGCGACTTGGTGCTGCGGTGAGTAGCTGTAATATTCGACTATATAAAAGTTTCGGTTACGTTTTATTACCCCCCCCCCCCCTCTACCAAGGATACCCTTAGGGGAAGATTGTTATTCACTCGGTTATAAAATATTCTTCGGAACCTAGTCAGCAAAACGAAGACAGAAATTAAACTTTTACAGCAACTTGAAACGGTTGATATTAACGGTGCAAATACCATCATATGAACAATCTAATATTTTTGCTGTACTCACCTGCCGACAATGAGACAGTGATGCAATTCAAATTGCATTTAGTCAGAAGACGTGAACTTTACGTTAATTTCTTGGGCCAGTCTGATTATTGGATATAATTAGGAGGTATTAAAGCTCACCTGCAGCTATGGATACATGGATGAAGATGATTAAGTCCCTGGCCTTAAATATGGAAGACAGTGATGATGACACGGCGAAGGTTCAGTCGAATTATCGCGTAATTGGTGAAGTGATGCCGGAATGTCTGTTGCTGCAGGTGAGATTTAACATGTTGTAATTATTCGTTTACATGAATAGCTAACTTAGCGCTTAAAAATAAATGCTTAGTTTTAAATATAGTGACGCGAAAAAACTTCACTTATTAAATACACTAAAGGTACAGGGTATGAAGGAGTTGTAAATCTGTTCACACGGCACCTGATGGGTTGTAGTTTGTTCCGAACTTTCTGTGGACTTCACATTAAGCTTAATGTATGTAAAATTTTCATTGTGCAAACTTTAGAAGAATATGGAGTATTTTTTTTTCTGAAGTTAACGTTTTTAACAATTTTCTAGACGTTTTACTGATAACAGTGATTAGTTTCCAAACAAGATTTTTTTTTTCTACAAGATATATCAAAACACTTTTTGAATCAATGATTTATTTTACATTTATTCCTACAAGAACAAAAGGGGTAAAAAGCAGTTTGAAAAATTGTCAAAATGTTTTGAAAATCAGAATTGAAAATCAACAAGAAATTACACTAATAGATAAAATGTACCTAATTCAGTAGTTTACACGTAATCAGTAGTAAAATATCCCTGAGTGCCTATTTTTCAATCTTAAAAATATGCTACAATTAATTTAGTCACGTGTGCTAAAGTTCTATCCCTTAGAGACATTTTGTTTAAATCTTTAAACTTTGCTATGTTTAGTGTTAAACTAAGGCGGCACATCATCTTAAAAAACTTAGTTCTTTCTTAGTGCGTTCAGATCGTATACACACCAAACAATGCTTCCTTAACACGTGTGCATGCATCTTCTCCTATTGGGTACAATACAGCTCTCAAAGAGAGTTGCAGTCACGACTATGGAGTCGGTTGTAAGTTATAACCGACTCCTGATCTAGACATTTTCAATATACCGACCCCAACTCTGACTCCATTCAGCAACAATTTACAAAAACTCCGACTCTACAGACTATTTTGAAGCATCATTTAACTAGATTTTATCACTTATAACCGGCTACAACTCTAGACATTTTCAATATACTGACACCAAATCCGACTCCACTCAATAAAAATT